>NC_061512.1:253402033-253422904 GCF_022539505.1 Lolium rigidum
TTTGATGACACTAATGCAATGAAACAACAATCTCGGCGCCGTAATCATACTCGGTAACCCCAGGCACAGTTTGGTCTCAAACTGGCAAAACCGCCTGCCTAGTAGGCACTGCACCGAATCACCGATTTATGCCGGGTTGAGATGGTTTCCTGCTGAAACCACCAACAATGACGCAGACCCGGAGTTGGCTGCCTACTGGCCTCCATCCCGCCATCGGCCACGCGACCAACTCTTCTCCGACCTAATGCTAGGGCGCTTCGCTAGCGCTTGCACCCATAACCTGCTCGTCCAGTAGCTAGGCCGAGTTTGAAGTATGTTTGCCGTGCAAAAATTTCTTTCTCTTGCGTTGCATAGGCGTAGGCATGGATATTGATGATGCATTTACGAACTTAGCAACTCTGCATATGCTTACGTAGATGGGTAGTACAGTTGAGTTTTTCTACAAAAAATATCATCAGATCATTGTCGGACTATGTGGTTGTGTTGTTGTGAACTATTCATATTTATGGACAATAATTATTTTATTTATCTCTATCACTTTGTTGAAAATATGATGATCACATTTTAATTCCAATGGCCAATTGGCCAGGTCTGGCCAAAATGGTTAGCATGGATACAATGGGTCGCCCCGCATGACGCGCAGGCTGAACCCCCACCCAAAATATGTCCGTAGGCCTACCCAACGAACATAATCGAACTGAACGTGTCGCCGGTTCAGATCGACCCGTTGAAGATACCCATACCCTAAGATACCCACACCACGCCCGGCGAGGTGAAATTGATAAGTAATTGGATGAACTGTGTGGCTGATGTTGACAAAAAAAAACTACATAACTTTAGTATTGCAGTCCAAGGAAATATTATGATATCAACCCTGGGAAAACAGGATACTTGATGTTGAATGAACTTTTGGAAATTTGTAGTTTTTCCAATAGTCATTTAATAATTGAGAAAGTATCCATATTTTGTTGTGAATCTGTTGACACCTTAGATATGGCCAATTGGATGTAAAACAAGCCAAAATGTTGGACCTGGAGTTAATCATTCTCGCTCATGTTATTAATAACTTCTTACATGGAAACCCTTTATTTTCAAATATTGTCAAATAAAATTGATCAATAATTCATCTGATGCCTCAGTTTTCTTATCAACATTGGTCGTCGGCAAACGGCATGTTCACAATTATAAATGCGAACGAACACAAGTGCATGAACATCGATTAGTTGAAACTTATATAATTTTGCTTGATTTCATATATTAATGTTGTGAGACACGTGCATCATGCGTGGTAAACAAAGTTTACAAATATTGTATAGAACAGTTTTTTTTTCAAGCTAGGTTTCCCCAATTTCAGTTTCTAGCATAACAACGTCTGATGAAGACAGGAGACAACCTGAGGAAGCAAACAAACGGGAAAACATCGAGTTTGATGAATGATATGGAAGCCCGGTGGCAGAGCGCATCCCCAACCCCAGATATATAACGACTCGACATTTGATGTTTATTACAAGTTCCAGATTCAGCAGACTGAAGCAAAATAAGTGTTACATCGAAAAGGTCGACACGAAACAACGATGAGGAAAGAAACTTAAAAAGTGAGCCCAGATCCTTCGAGCTTCTGTTGGACGATAAGATCCAACGTTTCGCCCATCTCTTGGCTCAGGTGGTTTGACCAGTCCCCTGTTACCCCCTTCCTAAAAAAGGCAGAACTAGGCAGGTGCATATGTCCAAGACCCTGCACATATCGATCGAAGCCACCAACCTGGTTAACTGGAAGGCTGGTAAGCGTCTCAAAGCTGCATAGCCGCACGACCTCCTGGGGCACACCAGAGCTTTCCTCCTCTTCGCTGAACGGGGCGCCGAGGAACCTCGCGAGCTTCGTCACAGCTCGCACCGGATCCGACTTGATCTCTTCATACTTGAGGAAGATGACCTTATCTGGCCTCGCTAGGCTCTCCTTCCAGTACTCGAGGCAGTGATCCCAGAAAGGGCCACACTCCGAGACCCCCTCACAGAACATGGCGAAAGCTTTCTCCAGCTCCATGTTGAAACCTTTTCCTAGTATTTTGTTTTCAAAGTGCCACCTAGACACCAGGGCGTCTTTGGGATCTCTGCACAGGTACACAATCCGACACCCAACCGAGCTCATTCCATGTGGGAGCATCGACAATGGCAGGTGTGTGGCAAGGAGCCTTGGAGAAGGGAGTGTGTCTAGATATGCATGGCCTGCGTTAGGAGGAGGGATCTCAATGAATGGCACAAGGCGTTGAGGGTGGAGAGTGAGGAGGGGGTGGTCGCTGAAGCTTTGGATGCCACGATTGATGATGGCGAAGGCGAGGGCCTTGAGCCAGGTCGTGCCGCACTTGGGCTGCGTGACGAGGATCATGTCGTCGCCGCGGGGAGTGAAGGTGTCCTGCACCTGCAGGATTTCCTCAAGGATATGAGGTCGATGCCAGTACTTGCTGTATTGGATCAGTGGTGTCGACCACCCCTCTCTTGTGGGAAGTGTGGAAATGAAATCTTTTGGCCGTGTGGATTTGGATGGAACAGCCGCGTATTCAGGCCTGGTGGCACTCTCCTCTCCCTTTGATGCCATGGCTGCCTTGCGCCCTTCTTAGTTCTTACCCAATACTCATCCATTGCGGGGTTGGATACTTGGATATATTTATATAGAGGAGGCTTCTCGCCCTGGTGACTAGACCAATTATTGATACTAATGATTGTTAGTTTTTTTTCTCAAACCGCACGTAGTCCCCTTAGTCAGCTGCTCACTATAAAACTTTGAATAATATATTTTAGATGAGTTGGAGGAGAGGGAAGAAGAGAAAGAAGGAAGGTGAGCTCTCATGCAATAGCTAGCTCTTAAATACGCTCATACGCATTTTATGAGAGTGAAAGGTAGACCATATGTTAGTACATATTAGCTATATGCTAACTACAAATGACATATCATTTTCTTAATTATAGCCAGCAGTTAGATCTACTATTGAAATTGCCCAAGTGGCAAATTAACCCAGCTGCCGCTACAATTAGTAGATGCAACTGGCATGGCAGATAATTATATTTTCGAGTGTGCGGTAATTGGGCAACATCTTCGTAAATATACTCATAGTGCAAACTCAAGCTTTCAACTAATCAAGAAAATATGACTGTTCATACTCCATTAGCACTCCATTAACACTATCCATTTAACGGCAGCCTTGACGGCGCCATCCTTTGCCGAGTGCCAGCTAACACAGATACTCAGCAAAGATATGTCTTTGTGTAGTGTTCTCGTAATAACACTCGGCAAAGATCATCTTTGCCCTCTGTCATACCGTGGATCTTTGCCTAGTGTCAAAACTGGACACTCGGCAAAGATGTTAGGTTTGGACGCTTATTTTTCCCTCTCACTCGTGCCGAGGGAATCTTTGCCGACCGCTCTTTGACAAGTATAACACTCGGCAAAAACTTTGCCGAGTATTTTTTGGCTTTTGCCAAGTGTTTTTTGTACACGGCAAAGAAGCTGTCTCCCATAGTGATATATACAAGAGTGCTCACCCAGATTCCAAACATATAACCTCTAACACACAAGAATAAGTTAAGAGAAACCAGTAAAAGAGGTATTGAAAGTGTTAGCAATATTAAGTATTTGGTCGAGCCCGGCCACTTATAATAATTCGATAATCCCTAGTGTAAATCCTCAAAGAGGTGAGACTAAAGGTAAGTCATATAATATACTAGTCTACCACGAGTTGGTCGTCTTACAAGTGAGGCTCTTTCACTTGCGATATGAGCATTAGATCGAGCGATATAAATGCGTTTCTCCTCTACCCGCGGCGCCAACCACGACAGGCAAAACCGAAATGGCACGAGCATGCTCTTACACCCTAATTTGGACACAATGCCAAAACCCAATTTCAATGTACTCAATTGAGCTCAAACTTGCTATCTTATACCAAACCTAGCTAGTGGTGAATTTATGGGATTGTCTGAGTTGTGATGGTCATTGGCGCTTCATCTTTTTTTTTTTGTTTTGCAAAACTTACATTACCAAGTGTCTTTCTATGAGTTGTTGATGATCTAGGTTGTTGATGATCTAGGTGTGCTACCACCTACCAGCAACCCATTGGCGCAGTAATTTTAAGTTTGGTGCGCTGTGTTGTCGGGAACGCTATGATGCCGCTCACGTCGCGCTCTAGGTGTCCTACCAGCGACCCATTGGCATGGCCAAAAGTTGCTTAGCTAAACCTAAGCCTCCCCATGTCCATGTCCTGCTCCAGTAAACCCCACAGTACCACTACTGTACCTCCAGCGCGACCACGGTCGTTCTTATCCCCTCCTCTCCCTCCGAGCCACACGTTTTGACATCTGGATCTCCATCGAAGCCATGCATCCACCAACCTTTCCGGAACGTTCTGGCGTTCGACAGCCCATGCACATGCCCTGCCCCTGTCTGGTAGGTGCACCGGCCAAAGATTTTGTCGGTGGAGACCGACCGACCCCCCCCCCGCCTCTTGGAGAGAGCCAAGAGCCTCTAGCTTTCCCTCCTCTCTCCTTGGATTTATCCTCTCGGATCTCCGTTAACTCGAGAACGCAGCTCGCATGCCGAGGCTACGGTAAGAGCAAGAACAATAGTGAGCCGGCTACAATAACTTTCCACATCATCTACAGTCAACTTATAGCTAGCATGTACAGTAAGCTATAAAAGTGTACTACTTTTACAATACATGGCCCATCTTTTAGTCTCACATATAGCCTAGGAGCACGTGCTTAGAAATTGGCTATAAGATAAGAGCCCACTTCTCTTCTCTCTCCTAATCTCTCTCCTCCAATTAAGCAAATTTATAATATTTTATCTCTTATAGCCAGCTGACTGTACACTATTGTACTTGCTCTAAAAATCGCCGCCGCCTGTCCTGGGCACTGGGATCGTGGCGTGCGGGCGAGACCTCGGTTCTCCAATTAACCGGACGAAAAGAGTGCTGCTACCCTTCTCTATCCCTTCTTCAACACATAATCACGAAGGGGAAAGTGCATCGTTGAACCGGCCGGCATATGCTCCTGGTGAAAGTCAGGCTGCCATTGGTCCAGGTGTTTGGTGGGGCCCACACAGTAGTTGATCTACTTTTCTGATACCACGCGTTACACATACAATACACAGGTGGGCCAAATGCATTTAAGGGAGGAGTGGGGCGGCGCATCTCCCCCAAATCACGCCCCTCTCTCTCCTCACTCCTCCACCATAATCCCGTCACCAGCAGAGGGCGGCCGACGGGGCGAACGGCGGCGGCGCGAGGAGAGGCTGATGGCTGTTGCGCGGTGGCCGTTGGGCGGGCGGTCGGCGGAGGAGCGGCGAACGGCGGAGGCGTACACCGTCGCGGGCGTACCTGCAAGTGGTGGTGCGGCCATGGCCAGGCCCGTGTGGTGGTGGTTAGCGGCGGAGGGCGCCTCGACGAGCGGCGCTGTCGACGCGTCTGATCCGGTGCGGGGCTGACGTCGGGGGACAGGGCGGCGTCGAGGACAGGGCAACGATGGGGACGAGGCGGCGTCAGGGACAGGGCACCGTCGAGCTGGCGTTGGGGACGGGGGCGGCGTCGACGACATGGCGGCGTCGAGGACAGGGTGGCGTCGGGGACAGGGCGCCGTCGACGTCGTCGGGGACGGGCGGCGCCGAGGTTGCCCGAGCTCGGCGACGGGGAGGATGCAGAGGAACTGCAGCAGCATGCGCCTGCGCGCGGTGCAGTCGGCCACGACGGCCGTGAACCACTGTAGGGGAGGGGATGGATGGGGAGAGGATGCGATGGGGAGGACCACACATGTATTTTACTGTGACATACCTACAGCACACTGCAGCTGTGGACCCCACTTACAACTTCTTGACCAATGGGATGCTGATTTAAGCCAGGCTCACATACCGCCGGATTCTATTAGTCCACTCTCATCACGAGGGTACCTTTTTTCGATAAAGGAGCAGCAGCCCCGGCCTCTGCATCAATCGATGCATACGGTCTTTTATTGGACATATAAAGTATCAAGTATTAAGAAACAAGTACGAAAGGCATAGGAAAAAAATAATTATGGATCCGACTTGGTTACCACATAAATCAACCAGCGAAACAACAAACATCTAAATAGGCTAGCCATAACGAGGGTACATGCATTTTTCGCGAAAACGCAAAAGCCTTGCGTTTCGATGCATTGATAGATAAAGAAGAGTTTATATACAAGTCCGAGGGACGGACACACCACGCCGTACAACTCGACCCAAGAAAAAGGAAAAACCTAGACTAGGGGAGTAGCCGGCGCACACCCGGGCTCCGCGTCCGCCCAAAGCCTCGCGTCGGCGGCGATGTCGTTAAACACGGATGCCACCGAAGGTCGCGCATTGTCAAAGACCGCCGCGTTCCGGTGTTTCCAAATCCACCATGCCGTGAGCATGATAACCGACAACGTGCCCTTGCGCTAGCCGGCGAGGGCGGTCCGCACCACCGGCGACCACCACTCCGCGAAGTCACCCTCGGGCGTGGGTGGGCCTGAGGTGGATCGGATCCACGATAGGACTTCAAACCACACCGTCCCGGAGAAGGAACATCCTGTAAGAAGGTGCCTCATGGTCTCGGTAGACCGATCGCACAACGGGCATCTCGGCGCGTGCGGCGCCCCCGCCGTGCCGGTCTCACACCCGTCCAACACCTGTCGAGGCAGGCCAACCGGATAAAGAATTTCACCCTTGGTGGCGCCCGGGATTTCCGGATGAGCTTCCGGGACCCCGAGATGATTGCCCCCTGGAAAAGGGTGTCATAGCGAGGATCCAGCTGAATATTGTCCATCCGTCGTCCAACGCCAAACCAACCTGTCCGCGTCCCCCAATAGTTGGATGTCCCTGAGTCTACCCCATAGCTGGACGTATTGCCACAGTGCTAGGGCGCTCGGTGCACCTACAATATCGGGGATCCAGCTGCGGTTAACCAGCGCTTCACGGACCGTGCGCGCCTTTCTCCGGCGCTTTGGAACCAAAGCATATACCTCCGGCGCCATCTCCTTGATGGACTTGTCGTCCAGCCATCTGTCCTCCCAGAAGAGGGTGGATTCCCCGTTGCCTACTACCATGTAGGTAGAGGCCGCGAAGACATCCAGTTCCGTTTTGGAGAAATGCATGTCCAAACCGCGCCAAGTGAAAGGATCGTATGGCGCACCTATAGAGGGGGGGGGGGTGAATAGGTGCTAACCAATTTTTAGTTCTTTTTCTATTTAGGCTTGACACAAAGGTAAATTCTCTAGATATGCAACTAAGTGAATTTACCTATATGACAAGGTTATCAACTAAGCAAGATACAGCTGCGCAATATATAGGAGATAGAATGGGATAGAGGTAACCGAGAGTGGAGCACGCGATGACACGGAGATGATTCCCGTAGTTCCCTTCCTTTGCAAGAAGGTACGTCTACGTTTGGAGGAGTGTGGTTGCTACGCAAGCCAAACCAACAGCCACGAAGGCTTCACTCAGATCTCCTGTGAGCAACGCCACGAAGGCCTAGCCACTTCCACTAAGAGATTTCCTCGAGGCGGAAACCGGGCCTTTACAAGGTTCTTGGGGCACACATCCACAACTGAATTGGAGGCTCCCAAATCTGTAACAATACAACAATCAACAACAACACATCAACAACAAATCAACTAGGGAACCAAATAGGAACACTAGCATGAGATCCCTCAAACAAATGAGGGGAAATGAAGAACGCTTCGGTGAGGATGTAGATCGGTGTCTTCTCCTTCGAATCTCCAAAGATCAAGAGCTTTGGTTGGGGGAGGAAGGAGATCTTGCAAATCTTGTGTTCTTGAGGTGGCTCTAATGGTGGTGAAGCTTGGCAGATTTTTCTTGCAATGATTGAGCAACTTGTCCCAATGGAGAAGAGAGCTATTTATATGATCGGAGCTCTCAGATCTGACCGTTGTGGCGAAATCCACTAACACCGAAGTTCCGGCCGGGATGGCCGGAAGTTCGGCTGGCACCGGAAGTACCGGCCAGGGAGCCGGAACTTCCGCCGGGAAGATTCTTCGTCGGATGACCCGGTCAACAAAAGATTGGGCGGAACTAGGGCGGACCGGAAGTTCCGGCCAAGTTCCGAATTGCCCGAAAACCTTAATGGACTATACCGAGCCACAATTCCACATTTCCGAACTTGCCCGGAAGTTGGGCGGAAGTTCCGCTGACCGGAACTTCCGGCCACTCGCGCCGGAACTTCCGGCCAGGGAACAAAAACAAGCAATCAAAACTGCGCCGACAGAGGCTTCGCAGAACATACCGAGGCGGAAGTTCCGCTCGCTGGGCCGGAACTTCCGCCGAGATAAAAACCCTTCGGATCATCGAAGCTGCGAGACCATCTCGCCGAGCAAAAATATATTCCGAACACTTGTACCTGTCTACATCAACACACATAAATATATACCTAGTGTTGACATCAAACACACAAAACCCAAAAGGGCGGGAAATGTTCTTTCAATCTCCCCCTTTTGGTGTTTGATGACAACACAAGTATTTGCAATGAATGAAGTATGTAAACCAACAATGTGCAAGATGTAGAGGAGCTCCCCCTAGATATGGGCATTGGTACAAAAGAAGCTCCCCCTATATCTTGCAACCGATCTTCCATGGGTTAGCAATAAGATCATGCACAATACAATATAGTGATAAGCATATGGATAATAAGATCATGCACACATAGATAACCATGGAAGACTCACATACGGAGTTTACCATACACATAGATAAGGTTCCAAACACATAGATAGAGTTTACAAGCCAAATAAACTAGGACATAGTTCGACACAACAAGATAAATAGAATCACAAGCGATAAAAATCAAAGCCAACACGAGCTTGTGACTCCCCCATGCAAATACCCAACGAAGAGCAACCTAATAAGGTTCTCGTTCTCCCCCTTTGGCACCAAGGCACCAAAAAGGGAAAGGAGAAACTACACGTCCCAAGGTTCGGCGTTAGCCCAGCCGGGAGGGAGGTTAGATGTAGCGCCGGGGTAGGGAGCAGTGTGCGGAGGAGACTCGATCTCAAGTCCATCTGGAGGGAGAGGCATGCCATGCTGAGAGACCCACTCCGCCTCCGGAGTGATGCTCTCCTCGGATCCTGGAGGAGACACGTCCACCGCAAGAGCCCTCATGATGCTCTTCTGACGAACCCGAGACTTCTTGGCTTCTGCATGCTGCTGATACTGACGGTGGTTGACTGCAGAGGTGAGGCAAAAAATCTGTCTCATGCGGCGAGCAAGCTTAGAAGCCCAACTTGGTGGCTTCTCATCCATGGGTGTAACATCTTCTATCGGAGAGTTGTGGCGCTTGGTCCTCAAAACCTTCACTTCATGGGATGTGATACTGAGGGGAATGGAGTGAATGAGGGTGCTCTCATAACTATCAACCCAAGTGTCCTCAATGATCTTCATAATGTATGGAGCAAACGCGGGAAGCTTCTTCTCCATCACACATGACCACATCTCATGATAGATGTAGTCCATCACATCAAGCCTCTCACCGGTGCCCCTCTCTTAGCAAAGGAGTTTGCCATTAGATCCACTTCATAGAGATGTAGCTCATCAAGGTTGCCACCCTTTGGTCCAATGGTTTCCCGGTAGACTCTAAGCATAATGTCCCAAGTAGGGAGAAGATCCGCACTCTTGCCCGGAATACCCCAACCTTTGATGTAGAGGGGCTCCAAGACTTCCCTTGTTTGAGCAAAGGAGCTATCATGGCACCTCCAACCATTTGCATCTATGCCCGGGTAGCGAGGGTATCCAAGGGCACTTCCAAACTTAGCCAAGTTAGACTCAAGTAGCCTTTCATGAGACATCCACCGAATGTTTTAGCTTCATCCGATCGAAAGTGTACGGTGGCATAGAATTGTTGGATCAATCCGACATCATAATCCTTGTTGAGCTCCATAATGGGATAGAGCCCAAACTCACCACACATAGCATAGGCTTCTTGAAAGTATGTAGAAGTGGCCATCTTCCCGGTGTCAATGGCATGTTGAGGGGCTACCCCCTTCTTGAATGGCACATACACCTCATAGAAAATCTCTTCTTGGGTCTTGTTGTGGAACCTCTTATCCGTAACCCTATTGTTCCGAGGGGTAAGGTAAGGGTTCACGTCACGGAGCTCCTTGTACTCAAGATATTGCATGTTCTTCACGGACACATGGATGTTCTTTCCTCTCACTCGCGGGTGTCTTTTGCCTTTGGCCGGATTGCCGACGAGCGGTGAGCTTGGATGGTCTTGTTTGCTCAAACTCTTCCTCAATCTCATCCACATGACCTTTGCCTCTCTTCTTGGATGAACCTGGGATGGAATCAACAAGATAGGAATGATAAATGAGTGCACACTAGCAAGGAGGTCAAAACCAGAGCCAGCACAGGATATTGAGTAACAGCAGAAAAAATCGCCAGGCCGGAAGTTCCGGTGAGAACCGGCGGAAGTTCCGGCGTGTGGAGCCGGAACTTCCGGCTGTTCGAATACAGCGGCAGTTTCTCACCAGATCTGAGGCAATGGCTCGATAATCCGCATCACAACAACATCCTAAGCAAGTTCTAGTAAGGGAAAGGCATCTAGAGATGTTCTACCATAGCTTTGCCTAGAGTATGCCCTATAGTTCATCTAGTGAGGTCTACCCACACATAGAGAGGGAGAGGGCACAAACCGGGGGGGAGCCATGGAGGAGGAGAGGGAGAGGATGCCGATCCACGGAGCCGATCCGGCGGAGGTCGCCGGAGGAGGGAGATCCGGCCGGAGAGAGGAGCAGCCACCACAGGGAGAGAGAGCACTTTGAATAGATCTTGGGTGGGGGAAAGTGAGGAGGAAGGAACTGCCTCCCCGTTCCCGACCGGATATGTAGTGGTTCCGTAAGGGCGGAAGTTCCGCTCGTTGGAGCCGGAACTTCCGGTCCCCCATAAACCACTGCAACTAAACAGCAACAGCGGCAGGAACTGGCACGAAATTCCAGCCGGAAGTACCGGTCAGAAAGGCCGGAACTTCCGGTGGAACGAGAAAAACTGTGCCAGGAGCAAGATTTGACAGGAAGTTGGTGCACTCGGAGAAAGAAGAGGATATGGCTTAGATGAGATAGGCTTAGGGCAGATGCGCCAAACTGTGAGATGGTACATGATCACTCATTTTGCAAATAATGCAAATGAAGGCCAAAAGTGAGTGATTTCCCATACACAAGGAGATGTCAATAAAACTCAATGAAGATCCAAATAACTCCAACTCTTCACAAAGAAGAGTGTGGTGGCCTAGGCCACCATATATGAGTGTTATGGTATGTCACCGCGAAGATATATCTTGGGTTCCAAACCAATACTCATCATTGAAGCTCACATATCAACATATGATATAACGAGAATGATTTCTTAATGTTGGCATTATGGGGGGAGGGATAGCTCAATAATTTAAACCGCACTCCCCCTATTTCCATGCCCACATCTAAACCAAATAAAGTTTTGAGACAAAAGTGTGTTTGCAAGATGGTCAAGCTATACTCCTTGAATCAATGATATTTAGCTCATTCCTCAAATAAGAGAACCTTGCTTCATCAAGAGGCTTCGTGAATATATCGGCAAGTTGATCTTTGGTTGGAACATAGATAAGCTCAATATCACCACGGGCAACATGATCCCTAATGAAATGATTCCGGATCTCAATATGCTTCGTTCTTGAATGTTGCACCGGATTATAGGCAATCTTGATGGCACTTTCATTGTCACATAATAGAGGCACTTTGTCACAAATGACACCGTATTCCTTTAAAGTTTGCCTCATCCATAACAATTGAGTGCATCCACTTGCGGCGGCAACATACTCGGCTTCGGCGGTGGAGAGAGATATACAATTTTGCTTCTTAGAAGACCAACACACCAAGGACCTACCAAGGAATTGGCAAGCCCCGGAAGTTGATTTCCTATCATCCTTGTCACCCGCCCAATCCGCATCGGTATAACCATTGAGAATAAAACTTGAGCCTTTGGGGTACCAAATACCATATCTTGGGGTATCAACCAAATATCGAAAGATTCTTTTGAGAGCCATCATGTGGCTCTCCTTAGGAGAAGCTTGATACCTTGCACACACACCAACACTCAACACTATGTCCGGTCTAGATGCACAAAGCTAAAGCAAGGATCCAATCATGGAGCGATATACCTTTTGATCCACCTCTTTACCATTGGGATCTAGTGCAAGATGACATTTGGTAACCATAGGAGTGGCCACACCTTTCATCTCGGTCATCTTGAACCTCTTGAGCATGTCTTGGAGATATTTTGCTTGGTTGATGAAGGTTCCTTCCCTCAATTGCTTGATCTCAAAACCAAGGAAGAACTTCATCTCTCCCATCATAGACATCTCAAACCTATCGGTCATAAGCTTTGAGAATTCATCATTGAAAGCTTTGTTAGTAGAGCCAAATATAATATCATCAACATATAATTGGCAAACGAAAATCTCCCCATTGACCCTCTTAGTAAAAAGAGTGGGGTCGATTAGCCCAACATCAAACCCTCGGTCTACCAACAATTCCTTAAGGTGCTCGTACCAAGCTCTAGGAGCTTGTTTGAGACCATAAAGTGCTTTATCAAGCTTGTAGACATGGTTAGGAAAGTTTAGATCCTCGAACCCCGGGGGTTGCTTAACATAAACCTCTTCATGCAAAGGACCATTAAGAAAAGCACTTTTCACATCCATTTGTTGTAACTTAAAGTTATGATGCGAAGCATAAGCAAGAAGGATACGGATGGACTCAAGGCGAGCCACGGGAGCATAGGTTTCTCCAAAGTCAATTCCCTCAACTTGAGAGAACCCTTGAGCCACCAATCTTGCCTTGTTCCTCACAACATTTCCAAACTCATCTTGCTTGTTCTTGAATATCCATTTAGTGCCTATAACATTGCGGCACTCCTTTGGCTTCTTTACTAAGGTCCATACTTTGTTGCGCTTGAAGTTGTTGAGTTCTTCATGCATAGCTTCCAACCAATCCGAATCTTAAAGGGCTTCATATACTTTCTTGGGTTCCACTAAGGAGATATAAGCATGATGATGGCTAAAGTTAGCCAATTGCCTTCTTGTGGAAACCTTTTCCCTTACATCACCAAGAACCTTGTCATGAGTGTGTCCGCGAAGTTCGAGGTTCCTTTCTCTTCTTGCTAGACGACGGGCCTCGATCTCCTCCTTGGTCTTTCTTGGCCTTGGAGGTGTCACTTGATCAACTTGATCATTTGGGTCCCCGTCTTGACCTTGAACTTGAGCTTCCTCAATTGCTTGGGGTTGCTCATTCTCATGTGCTTGATCTTGAACATAAGAGGGAGGGTCTTGTTCTTGTTCTTGGGTTGGTGCATCATTTGCTTCACTAGGTAGGTGATACGTCTCCGACGTATCGATAATTTCTTATGTTCCATGCCATATTATTGATGATACCTACATGTTTTATGCACACTTTATGTCATATTCGTGCATTTTCTGGAACTAACCTATTAACAAGATGCCGAAGAGCCGATTGCTGTTTTCTCGCTGTTTTTGGTTTCAGAAATCCTAGTAACGAAATATTCTCGGAATTGGACGAAATCAAGACCCGTGGTCCTATTTTTCCCGGAGCCTTCCGTAACACCCGAGAGCCGCCAGAGGGAAGCCCTGGGGGCCCCACACCACACCCTGGCGCGGCCAGAGGGGGGCCGCGCCGCCCTATGGTGTGGGCCCCCCAGGCCCCCTCCGAGGCTGCCCTTCCCCCTATTTAAAGCCTCCGTCGCGAAAACCCTATTACGAAGGACGAAACCCACAGAAACCTTCCAGAGCCGCCGCCATCGCGAAGCCAAGATCCGGGGACAGGAGTCTCTCGTTCCGGCACCCTGCCGGAGCGGGGAAGTGCCCCGGAAGGCTTCTCCATCGACACCGCTGCCATCTCCACCGCCATCTCCATCACCGCCGCTCGCTCCCATGAGGAGGGAGTAGTTCTCCATCGAGGCTCGGGGCTGTACCGGTAGCTATGTGGTTCATCTCTCTCCTATGTACTTCAATACAATAATCTCATGAGCTGCCTTACATGATTGAGATTCATATGATGATGCTTGTAATCTAGATGTCACTATGCTAGTCAAGTGAGTTTTACTTATGTGATCTCCGGAGACTCCTTGTCCCACGTGTGTAAAGGTGACAAGTGTGTGCACCGTGTGGGTCTCTTAGGCTATATTTCACGTAATACTTACTCACCGTTATGAATGGCGTAGTGAAGTGCTTATTTATATCTCTTTATGATTGCAATGTGTTTTGTATCACAATTTATCTATGTGCTACTCTAGTGATGTGTTATTAAAGTAGTTTTATTCCTCCCCGCACGGTGTAATGGTGACAGTGTGTGCATCCGTGTTAGTACTTGGCGTATGCTATGATCATGATCTCTTGTAGATTGTGAAGTTAACTATTGCTATGATAGTATTGATGTGATCTATTCCTCCTACATAGTGTGAAGGTGACAAAGTGTGCATGCTCGTGTTAGTACTTGGTTTAGTCGTGTTGATCTTTCTTGCACTCTAAGGTTATTTAAATATGAACATTGAATTGTGGAGCTTGTTAACTCCGGCATTGAGGGTTCGTGTAATCCTACGCAATGTGTTCATCATCCAACAAGAGTGTAGAGTATGCATTTATCTATTCTCGTTATGTGATCAATGTTGAGAGTGTCCACTAGTGAAAGTCTAATCCCTAGGCCTTGTTCCTAAATACTGCTATCGCTGCTTGTTTACTGTCCTGGGCAAAGCACTTTTCTGGTGTCGTTGCTACTACTTATTTATACCACCTGTATTTCACTATCTCTTCGCCGAACTAGTGCACCTATTAGGTGTGTTGGGGACACAAGAGACTTCTTGCTTTGTGGTTGCGGGGTTGCATGAGAGGGATATCTTTGACCTCTTCCTCCCCGAGTTCGATAAACCTTGGGTGATCCACTTAAGGGAAACTTGCTGGCTGTTCTACAAACCTCTCGCTCTTGGAGGCCCAACACTGTCTACAAGAATAGAAGCTCCCGTAGACATCAAGCACTTTTCTCGGCGCCGTTGCCGGGAGGAAAGGTAAAAAGGCACTCATACTCCGGCTCTGTGTAACGGTACTTTTCTCGGCGCCATTGTGTTTGTGCTCGAAGATATTTCCTTTAGATCCTGCAATTGCATCTTTTTGTTTCTTGTTTACACTAGTTTGGCATAATGGACAACAATGAGCTTCTTATTCTATTTCCTGATTTAAAACATGGATTGTTTGATGCGAAAATTTAAAAACCTATGAAATCTTATTTGCATGCTGGTAGTAATATTAGTATGAACGCTTTGAACACCATTGTTGATAATAATGTAGAAAGTTCTAAGTTTGGGGAAGCTGGTTTTCATGATCTTTTTAGTCCCCCAAGCATTGAGGAGAAAATTTTCTTTGATGATACTTTGGCTCCTATTTATGATGATTATAATGATAGTGGTCTTTTGGTGCCACTTACTATGGAGAGTAAATTTTGTTGTGATTATACTATGCCTCCTATATTTGATGATGAGAATAATAATGATAGCTACTTTGTTGAATTTGCTCCCACTACAACTAATAAAATTGATTATGCCTATGTGGAGAGTAATAATTTTATGCATGAGACTCATGATAAGAATGCTTTATGTGATAGTTATATTGTTGAGTTTGCTCATGTTGCTACTGAAAGTTATTATGAGAGAGGAAAATATGGTTGTAGAAATTTTCATGTTACTAAAATGTCTCTCTATGTGCTGAAATTTTTGAAGCTACACTTGTTTTATCTTCCTATGCTTGTTACTTTGCTCTTCATGAACTTGTTTATTTACAAGATTCCTATGCATAGGAAGCATGTTAGACTTAAATGTGCTTTGAATTTGCCTCTTGATGCTCTCTTTTGCTTCAAATACTATTTCTTGCGAGTGCATCATTTAAACTGCCGAGCCCATCTTAATGGCTAAAAAGAAAGAACTTCTTGGGAGATAATCCATGTGTTATTTTGCTACAGTACTTAGTTTTATATTTGAATCTTGGAAGTTGTTTACTACTGTAGCAACCTCTCCTTATATTAGTTTTATGTTTTGTTGTGCCAAGTAAAGTCTTTGATAGTAAAGTAAGTACTAGATTTGGATTACTCATGCAGTTCCAGCATTTCTTTTCGTCACGAATCTGGGTCTACCTCCCCGTAGGTAGCTCAGAAAATTAAGCCAATTTACGTGCATGATCCTCGGATATGTACGCAACTTTCATTCAATTTAGGAATTTTCATTTGAGCAAGTCCGGTGCCCTAATAAAATCCATCTTTACGGACTCGTTCGTTTTGACAGATTCTGCCTTTTATTTCGCATTGCCTCTTTCGCTATGTTGGATGAATTTCTTTGATCCATTAATGTCCAGTAGCTTTATGCAATGTCCAGAAGTATTAAGAATGATTGTGTCACCTCTGAACAGGTTAATTTTTATTATGCACTAACCCTCGAATGAGTTGTTTCGAATTTGGTGTGGAGGAAGTTTTCAAGGGTCAAGAGAGGAGGATGATATACTATGATCAAGAAGAGTGAAAGCTCTAAGCTTGGGGATGCCCCGGTGGTTCACCCCTGCATATTCTAAGAAGACTCAAGCGTCTAAGCTTGGGGATGCCCAAGGCATCCCCTTCTTCATCGACAACATTATCGAGTTCCTCCCCCGAAACTATATTTTTATTCCGTCACATCTTATGCACTTTGCTTGGAGCGTCTGGTTTGTTTTTGTTTTTGTTTTGTTTGAATAAAATGGATCCTAGCATTCACTTTATGGGAGAGAGACACGCTCCGCTGTAGCATATGGACAAATATGTCCTTAGGCTCTACTCATAGTATTCATGGCGAAGTTTCTTCTTCGTTAAATTATTATATGGTTGGAATTGGAAAATGCTACATGTAGTAACTCTAAAATGTCTTGGATAATTTGATACTTGGCAATTGTTGTGCTCATGTTTAAGCTCTTGCATCATATACTTTGCACCCATTAATGAAGAAACACTTAGAGCTTGCTAATTTGGTTTGCATATTTGGTTTCTCTAGAGTCTAGATAACATCTAGTATTGAGTTTTGAACAACAAGGAAGACGGTATGGAGTCTTATAATGTTTACAATATGTCTTTTATGTGAGTTTTGCTGTACCGTTCATCCTTGTGTTTGTTTCAAATAACCTTGCTAGCCTAAACCTTGTATCGAGAGGGAATACTTCTCATGCATCCAAAATACTTGAGCCAACCACTATGCCATTTGTGTCCACCATACCTATCTACTACATGGTATTTATCCGCCATTCCAAAGTAAATTGCTTGAGTGCTACCTTTAAAATTCCATCATTCACCTTTGCAATATATAGCTCATGGGACAAATAGCTTAAAAACTATTGTGGTATTGAATATGTACTTATGCACTTTATCTCTTATTAAGTTGCTTGTTGTGCGATAACCATGCTTCGGGGACGCCATCAACTATTCTTTGTTGAATATCATGTGAGTTGCTATGCATGTCCGTCTTGTCCGAAGTAAGAGAGATCTACCACCTTTATGGTTGGAGCATGCATATTGTTAGAGAAGAGCATTGGGCCGCTAACTAAAGCCATGATTCATGGTGGAAGTTTCAGTTTTGGACATATATCCTCAATCTCATATGAGAATAATAATTGTTGCCACATGCTTATGCATTAAAGAGGAGTCCATTATATGTTGTCCATGTTGTCCCGGTATGGATGTCTAAGTTGAGAATAATCAAAAGCGAGAAATCCAAAATGCGAGCTTTCTCCTTAGACCTTTGTACGAGCGGCATGGAGGTACCCCATTGTGACACTTGGTTAAAACATGTGCATTGCAAAGATCCGGTAGTCCAAGCTAATTAGGACAAGGTGCGGGCACTATTAGTATACTATGCATGAGACTTGCAACTTGTAAGATATAATTTACATAACTCATATGCTTTATTACTACCGTTGACAAAATTGTTTCATGTTCTCAAAATAAAAGCTCTAGCACAAATATAGCAATCGATGTTTTCCTCTTTGAAGGACCATTCTTTTTACTTTTATGTTGAGTCGCTTCACCTATCTCTCTCCACCTCAAGAAGCAAACACTTGTGTGAACTGTGCATTGATTCCTACATACTTGCATATTGTACTTGTTATATTACTCTATGTTGACAATTATCCATGAGATATACATGTTACAAGTTGAAAGCAACCACTGAAACTTAATCTTCCTTTGTGTTGCTTCAATACCTTTACTTTGATTTATTGCTTTATGAGTTAACTCTTATGCAAGACTTATTAATACTTGTCTTGAAGTACTATTCATGAAAAGTCTTTGCTTTATGATTCACTTGTTTACTCATGTCATCACCATTGTTTTGATCGCTGCATTCACTACATATGTTTACAAATAGTATGATCAAGGTTATGATGGCATGTCACTTCGAAATTATCTTTGTTATCGTTTTACCTCGCTCGGGACGAGCGGAACTAAGCTTGGGGATGCTTGATACGTCTCCGACGTATCGATAATTTCTTATGTTCCATGCCATATTATTGATGATACCTACATGTTTTATGCACACTTTATGTCATATTCGTGCATTTTCTCGGAACTAACCTATTAACAAGATGCCGAAGAGCCGCTTGTCGTTTTCTGCTGTTTTTGGTTTCGAAATCCTAGTAACGAAATATTCTCGGAATTGGACGAAATCAAGACCCGGGGTCCTATTTTTCCCTGGAGCCTTCCAAAACACCCGAGAGCCGCCGGAGGGAAGCCTCGGGGGCCCCACACCACACTCGGCGCGGCCGGAGGGGGCCGCGCCGCCCTATGGTGTGGGCCCCCCAGGCCCCCTCCGAGGCTGCCCTTCCGCCTATTTAAAGCCTCCATCGCGAAAATCCTATTACGAAGGACGAAACCCACAGAAACCTTCCAGAGCCGCCGCCATCGCGAAGCCAAGATCTGGGGGACAGAGTCTCCGTTCCGGCACCCTGCCGGAGCGGGGAAGTGCCCCGGAAGGCTTCTCCATCGACACCGCTGCCATCTCCACCGCCATCTCCATCACCGCCGCTCGCTCCCATGAGGAGGGAGTAGTTCTCCATCGAGGCTCTGGGCTGTACCGGTAGCTATGTGGTTCATCTCTCTCCTATGTACTTCAATACAATAATCTCATGAGCTGCCTTACATGATTGAGATTCATATGATGATGCTTGTAATCTAGATGTCACTATGCTAGTCAAGTGAGTTTTACTTATGTGATCTCCGGAGACTCCTTGTCCCACGTGTGTAAAGGTGACAAGTGTGTGCACCGTGTGGGTCTCTTAGGCTATATTTCACGTGAATACTTACTCACCGTTATGAATGGCGTAGTGAAGTGCTTATTTATATCTCTTTATGATTGCAATGTGTTTTGTATCACAATTTATCTATGTGCTACTCTAGTGATGTGTTATTAAAGTAGTTTTATTCCTCCCGCACGGTGTAATGGTGACAAGTGTGTGCATCCGTGTTAGTACTTGGCGTATGCTATGATCATGATCTCTTGTAGATTGTGAAGTTAACTATTGCTATGATAGTATTGATGTGATCTATTCCTCCTACATAGTGTGAAGGTGACAGAGTGTGCATGTCTGTGTTAGTACTTGGTTTAGTCGTGTTGATCTTTCTTGCACTCTAAGGTTATTTAAATATGAACATTGAATTGTGGAGCTTGTTAACTCCGGCATTGAGGGTTCGTGTAATCCTACGCAATGTGTTCATCATCCAACAAGAGTGTAGAGTATGCATTTATCTATTCTGTTATGTGATCAATGTTGAGAGTGTCCACTAGTGAAAGTCTAATCCCTAGGCCTTGTTCCTAAATACTGCTATCGCTGCTTGTTTACTGTCCTGGGCAAAGCACTTTTCTGGTGTCGTTGCTACTACTTATTTATACCACCTGTATTTCACTATCTCTTCGCCGAACTAGTGCACCTATTAGGTGTGTTGGGGACACAAGAGACTTCTTGCTTTGTGGTTGCAGGGTTGCATGAGAGGGATATCTTTGACCTCTTCCTCCCTGAGTTCGATAAACCTTGGGTGATCCACTTAAGGGAAACTTGCTGCTGTTCTACAAACCTCTGCTCTTGGAGGCCCAACACTGTCTACAAGAATAGAAGCTCCCGTAGACATCAGTAGGGTTTGTTGATGTTGAGAAGATGAGGGCTCCACCGTGGTAGAGCATAGTTCTTCCCGAGACGCCACACCGTGTCCCTCAATGGGGCGGAAAAATCCCACACCCATTCTTACTATGGCATCTTGAGGTATTTCATCACCCGCACAAACATCAACTTGCCCCACTTGGGAGCCATCATTTTCTTCGAACTTTACACTACAAGATTCAATGATAATCCCGGAGGATACATCAAAGATTCTATAAGTGTGAGATTCGGCACCGTAACCAACAAATATACCCTCCAAAGCTTTAGGAGCAAATTTAGACAAACGAACTCCTTTGATTTTGTAGAAACACTTACACCCGAACACCTTGAAGTATGAGATATTAGGCTTGTTCTCGGTGAGTATTTGTTGACTGCCAAAACCCACCGGCGGGCAGCGGCCTTGTCAACACTGTAGAGCCGGGGGGAGCCTAGAGCTGCGGCTGGCTGAGACCCCTCCGAGCGACGGCCCGCAATGCTCTTCTGGTCACACGCGGCGTTGCGAAGTGCAAGGGCGTGCCACCTGACCTATACCTGGTCGTGGAAGGTGATGAGATTGCCTCGCTTAGTTTCCTGCAGGGCATACATGTAAACGTAGCACTGCTGCAACTGAACAGCA
>NC_061512.1:253423004-253681788 GCF_022539505.1 Lolium rigidum
CGTTGGTCATACCGACTCACATACTTGTTGAGGAGGTGATCGGGAGAGAGGTCGTTGATATCTTATGTTCTTCACTTCTCCCTCCGTGACGTAGCGCTTGCCGTCGTGGCGGAGCCGATCGCGTGGAGCGGCTTCCTCTGTGTCTTTGCTATGAGAGCAGCTGCCCTCATCTCCGTCCTTACCAGAGTGGTGCCCAGGTCCCACCATGTTGATATTGCACGAGAAATCTGGCTGGCACCCTCCATGGTAAGTACACTCCACCATATTAACGGCGGGGAAGGGGTGTGTGTCGACCTTCATGGCGTACTGGTTGAAAATTAACCGCCCTTTTTCTATCGCCATTTGGATCTGCTGACGCCACACCCTGCAGTCGTTAGTGGTGTGGGTGAACGTGTTATGCCACTTGCGTATGGCTTTCCGTTCAGCTCTTGCACCGTGGGGATCTTGTGGCCTTCGGGTACCTTTATATGCTTCTCCGTGAGTAAGAGATCGAAAATCCGCTCGGTTTTGGTCACGTCGAAGTCGAACCCTTTGGGAGGGCCTTGTGGCTTAACCCATTTGCGAGGACACGGGGCCTGCCGCCCGAGTCCATTCAGCCACTGCTACCTCTCGATCTCCCGCAGCACCTTCATCCTCGTCTCGCCTCAACCAGGACCACCGCACGCTTGAATTTGTCCCGGTAAACATCCGGGTGGCGCTGTTCATATGCCGGCGGCTTCGCACCATGTGCGCCAATGAAGGGTGAGTCCGCTTGGGAGGCCACGTCCTTGATCGATGATGAGAGACCCACCACCGCCAACTCGATCGCTTCTTTTTCACTTACGTGAACCGAATAGCATCGGTTCCTAATGGTCCTGAAGCGGCTGGATGTATTCGACACCTGTTTCCCGCGCTTCGTCGTACTTGTGCTAGATCGGCAATGCCGGCCTCGGAAGCCTCCGAGTGATACTGCTCATGGAACTGCTCTTCCAACCTGCTTCCAAGTCCGGATTGAGTTCGGTGGCGGCGATGTGTACCACCCGAAAGCCGATCCTGTGAGGGACTGTGCGAAGAACCTCACACGCAGCTCGTCCGACGCCGAGATCGTGCCCAGCTGTGCCAAATATCGGCTCACATGCTCGATGGAGCTGGAACCATCCGATCCACTAAACTTTGTGAAGTCCGGGAGCCGATATTTGGGTGGTAGCGGGATCAATTCGTACTCGTTGGGGTACGGCTTGGTATAGCCGAACGTCTTCCTTTTCGGCATCATGCCGAACCGATCTTTCGGAATTGTACAAATCTGATCCGCGGTGATGGCTGAAGGTGTCGAACCCCGAAGATTCGCCGGGGTGGCATACCTAGCCAGACCATGCTTGCTTTTCCAGTTCCGAGCCAACTGCAGGAGCTGGGCTCTGGAGGTTTGTCGGAGCAGCGTACTTGGCTAGCCACGTCTGCTTCTCGAGATCTGCTCCCGACGTTCCTCCTGCTGTTCCAGAGGCCCCTGTCGTTGCAGCCTGGTTCGAGAGTGCCCAGGTACTGCAGTCTGGTACGTATGCGCACGTGTATCCGTGCGGGATCTCCTTGGGCGCCTCAGGTAGGAATTGGTAGTCACTAGGGTCACCACCAATCTTGTAGACGACGTATGCCGATGAGTTCGGCACTTCTGGTGCTGCCAACGCGAACGGCAGCGGTGGACGGGACTGCAATGGTATTTCTCCTTTGTAAGTCCCCAGAGCTGGTCCCGACGGAGAATACTGATGGCTCATGATTTCCTGCATCACGCGCAGAGCGACACGCTCCAAAGTGTTTACCAGGCTCTCAGAGTGGCGGTGCAGCGAATGAGCCACCATGAAGTTGATCTCCTGACGCAGCGACCTGGTGCGTTCTTCTGACGGGGCGAACAGGTCCACTCCATCGAGTGCGCCTTTAGGTGAGAAACCCTTCCACCTGACGCCGTGGGAGCGGGTTCTGTGGAAAGAGCCGATGAGGTCGGCTTCGAGGACTGCCTTGATCTCGTCATGCTTCTTCTTGAGCTCGTCAGGCAGATCCTCGTACTTGACCGGAGTGCTTTCCGCCATCTCGGATGTAGATGGCGATGCGGTGGATGTCGAAGATTTTCCCACCGGGCGTGCGCGAAATGTGTTGCGGTCGAAACCCACCGGCGGGCAGCGGCCGGCAACACAGTAGAGCCGGGAACAACTAGGGCTGCGGCTGGCCCCGGTCCCTCGGAGCGACGGCCCGCAAAGCCTTCCGGTCACACGTCCGATGCTCGTCGCAAGGGCGTGCCACCCGACCTATACCCGGTCGGGAAGGTGTTGGATGATGCCTCGCTTAGTTTCCTGCATGGCATACACGTAAACGTTAAATACGAGCCTCGATCGGCTCTCGAGGTTATCTCGTGAATCGGCTCAAAGAGCCGATCCACCCATGATTCGTACGAGGTGCACGGATATATGGTGGTCCTGCTTGATCAAGATAAAGCTAATGCGATCTACGACGATTTAGGGTTTTCACCGCATAATCGGATCATCCTACTCACGATTGGGCCTCGCGCTCGCGTACGGTGATCGTAAGCCGATCCTAGACAGGGCCTAAAAACCAACACGAGGTTGATCCCCGGAACATCCTGTCTAGGGCTAGCAAACTACACCCTACACGCCGCTGGATCCTCCAACCCTTTGTAAGGCCTAACTATTGCGGATATTAAACTAATCCTTGAAGAACAAGGAGCAACCGTAACGGATCGGATCTACTAAACAATGATCAAGCGGGAGTGCCGCCCCTACACCTAAGATAGGTGTAAGGGCGGCTAGATGTATAAGGGTTGCACTACGACAGCATATGATACGAAGAACAATGCTAACCCTAACACATCTAAGATAACTACGTTGCTCGCCATCAAAAAGGCTTCGAGCACGAGCAACGCATGAACAACGTAATAAGCTTGTGCTGCCTAGATCGCAAGATGCGATCTAGGCAGCATGGTGCTACCAGGAGAAACCCTCGAGACGAAGGAGTTGGCGATGCGCCGAGATTGATTGTGTTGAACGTTGGTTGTTGTTTATGTCATAAACCCTAGATACATATTTATAGTCCGGGGGACTTTCTAATTCAGGCGTGCACCTAACCGTGCACGGGTAAAACTCTAACTCCTAACCGACACGTATCCTACTATGGTACAGATACACGGGCAAACTAGCCCAAACTTTGCATGTAAGGCCGATTCACGTATTTCTTCTATATATATTCTTCAAGCCCATCTTGATCGCGGCCCACCTCTGACTCGGTCAAATTCTGGTGATAACACATGCGCCCCTGGTTTTGGTAATGATAATTTCAAAACCATTACGCTTTTCTTCTGTCGGGTCATGTCGTGGCAGAACAACACTGCCGCAGAATCTTCCATCATTTCACCTTGCCTCCTTGGCTCCTCTGCCCGAACTGATAATTTTGGCATCACGTCCTCGAGAACCGTCATGGCATTAAATCTCCACTACACCCAATTTATTTAATCTGTGCCGAACGGTTCGCCACTCTATCCCCTTGCTCTGTTCTGTCCACCAGCGCCGAAAAACCCTCGTCCCCTGCAGCAATGTCTTCCTCTTCCTCATCCCCCTCAGGCTTGCCCCTCCAATCCTCGCCGAAGAGCAAGAATGAAGACGACCTGTACTCCGGGGCCAACCCCATCTCCTCCGACAAGGAGGAGAAAGAAGGAGAAGTAGAGAAGACAGGGGCTTCCCCCTCCGCCAAGCTCCCGCCGAAGAAGCGCTCCCGCATGCGGGCGGACAGCGAGGACGAAGACGATGACGAGGAAGGAGAAGAGGAGGAGGAGGAAGACGATTCCTCCTCTTCCGCTGGGTACCAGCCGACGAAGCGCTTCCGCACTTGGGCGGACAGCGAGGATGATGATGATGACGAGGAAGAAGAGGCTCCGGCCGAAGGCTGGGGCAGCAGCGACGAGGAAGCCTCCGGAGGTAGCGCCGGCGGCACCCCCGATGCCGACGATGATGCTAGCGAGGATTAGCAACGTAGGATTAGTAACCCCTGAGCAATCGGCTCTTCTTTTGTTCTTCCTTTCTTCTTTGAGCAGTCGGCTCTTCATTGTAAGAAGTCCCAATATTAATGAAGAATTTCCTTTAGCTTGATCTCGCCGATTTCTTTTCGTACTGATTTGGCCGATTGTTAATTTGATCACCGCTCAATAAGCCGATGGCAACGCATCGGTAACCTACGAAACTTGCTCAAATTCAGATCCCCAAACTTCCAACCGAACATGTCCAATCCGCAGTCACTGAGCGTAGTGTTGGATTTAACGGCAAAGTCCCTGAAATAATGCCTGGCTTCATCATTAACCTCAGGTTTTCAGACATTTTCCTGCCAGACCCTTCTCTTCCAAATCCCCTTTGCCTTCAGGGGCTCTCTGAGACCATTGCTAACTCAACCCAGAGGCTGGAGATGATACTTCTGCAGGACAGGCTCCTGCTCCATTTTTCCCGCAGCCACTATTCCTCAAAAGCTGAGATGTAAAGCCAGGCGATTTCAACAAAATCGGCTCCCTATAGCAAAGGGTCCTCCAGGACAAGCTGCCCCCCGAGCCTCAGTCAAGGCGAGAAAGGTAGTGAGTCAGCCAAATGTGCCGCCATTGGCCTCAAGTCATAACGCAGAGCCAGCCGATTTCAACCAAATCGGCTCCCCAGAGCAGAGAACCTTCAGGGTGAGCTGCCCCCCGAGTTTCTTCAGTCCACTTCTTGCGCCTTGCTGGTCAGATCGGCTCCTTTCCTTTGGCGGATCTGATGCAAACCATCCTTAACCTGATCCGCACGTCCAGGCTGCTCTTGGCATTGGTCAGGGTCATGATCCCTCAAAATCCGGAGGTTCTTGAAGAGAGGATCTGAGCCACCAAACCACTCCATTGAGGAGTTCTTCCATTAGAGTCTCTCTTCGTGGCCCACTTCCTGCTCCATTGACCCTCTGCTTATAACAGTTGTACCTCTGGAGTCGAAGGTTATGCATCGGCTTTCTATCGTTAAGTCTATCCTTAAGTCGATGTCTGCTGCATCGGCTGTCTTTAAATTTTTTTGAATTTTTGCGGCCGATTTATGTATCGGCCCTCATACTTCCATACCCATCATCAAAGGATATCTTGGGCTGCTGGGCATTTGTAAGACGCATATCCTCGTGTTTTATCCACCTGGGTGCCCCCCGAGCCGATTCTTTCAAGGGATTTGATGGTATTGGCTCTTTAGGTGTTCCCTGTTGGACCAAATGTTGAACCCAGGCAGAACGGATAGTGAGGATAATTTTGGCCGATTGCCGGAATCGGCCTCCACGCTGAATTGCTCAATGAAGGTTTTGTAACGTTCCTCCATAGATCCTTGGGGCCGATCTCTTGGATCGGCATCACCACGTTTGTCCATAGACGCTGCGTTCGGTACATGGTCGGGCCCGTGGATAAGACCCACCTAGTCCCATCCTGTGTCACGTTGATGCGCTCGCAGTCGTCGAAATTGGGTGCCTCGTGTAATCCTGGAGCACCAAACTCCGTTGGAAGGACGAGCACCATGTTTGTGCCAGCCGATGTCTCATCATCGGCTTTCCTTTGCTTGGGGCGCCACTCCATTTTTTGTGGTCGACCTTCTTCGTCCAGGGTTCGCTGAATTTTGGCGGCCAGATCAGGCCGTGCCTTCCTCAACGTGTGCAGGTATAATCTTTCAGCTTCCTCCAACCCACGCAGACGCTGAACCCTTCGCTTATGGGAACGGCTGAGCCCATCAGGGCACCACCTTGGCCGATGATACTTGTCTTCTTCATCATCGTCCTCTAGTTCCTCGAGATCTTCCACCCGAGCGGACTCAGCATGCTTGTTCCGAGGCGGGAGAGGCCCTAGACGTTTGAACACGGACACGTTAGTCGCATCCTTCTTCTTCGTTTGCATTACGGGCAGTTGCCGATTGTAGGCAATCGGCTCATTCCTGAATCCCAGCGAGTAGTCTGAAGAAGGGGCAGTCCCAGTGCCTATCCACGTCGTCTTGCTCCCTCGACTTTTCCTTGGCGTGGCGCTCGTATCGCTCCTCGTCGTGATCATGCCGACGACGTCTCCTGTCGTCCCTAGCCAGACGATCTTTTTCATCATCGTCGTTGTATCGCCGGCGTTGGTCATACTGACTCACATACTTGTTGAGGAGGTGATCAGAGAGAGGTCGTTGATATCTTATGTTCTTCACTTCTCCCTCTGTGACGTAGCGCTTGCCGTCGTGGCGGAGCCGATCGCGTGGAGCGGCTTCCTCTGTGTCTTTGCTATGAGAGCAGCTGCCCTCATCTCCGTCCTTACCGAGTGGTGCCCGAGTCCCACCATGTTGATATTGCACGAGAAATCTGGCTGGCACCCTCCATGGTAAGTACACTCCACCATATTAACGGCGGGGGAGGGTGTGTGTCGACCTTCATGGCGTACTTGGTTGAAAATTAACCGCCCTTTTTCTATCGCCATTTGGATCTGCTGACGCCACACCCTGCAGTCGTTAGTGGTGTGGGTGAACGTGTTATGCCACTTGCAGTATGGCTTTCCGTTCAGCTCTTGCACCGTGGGGATCTTGTGGCCTTCGGGTACCTTTATATGCTTCTCCGTGAGTAAGAGATCGAAAATCTGCTCAGTTTTGGTCACGTCGAAGTCGAACCCTTTGGGAGGGCCTTGTGGCTTAACCCATTTGCAGGACACGGGGCCTGCCGCCCGAGTCCATTCAGCCACTGCTACCTCTCGATCTCCCGCAGCACCTTCATCCTCGTCTGCCTCAACCAGGACCACCGCACGCTTGAATTTGTCCTGGTAAACATCTGGGTGGCGCTGTTCATATGCTGACAGCTTCTGCACCATGTGCGCCAATGAAGGGTAGTCTGCTTGGGAGGCCACGTCCTTGATCGATGATGAGAGACCCACCACCGCCAACTCGACTGCTTCTTTTTCACTTACGTGAACCGAATAGCATCGGTTCCTAATGGTCCTGAAGCGCTGGATGTATTCTGACACTGTTTCCCCGCGCTTCTGTCGTACTTGTGCTAGATCGGCAATGCCAGCCTCGGAAGCCTCTGAGTGATACTGCTCATGGAACTGCTCTTCCAACTGCTTCCAAGTCCGGATTGAGTTCGGTGGCAGCGATGTGTACCACCCGAAAGCCGATCCTGTGAGGGACTGTGCGAAGAACCTCACACGCAGCTCGTCTGACGCTGAGATCGTGCCCAGCTGTGCCAAATATCGGCTCACATGCTCGATGGAGCTGGAACCATCTGATCCACTAAACTTTGTGAAGTCCGGGAGCCGATATTTGGGTGGTAGCGGGATCAATTCGTACTCGTTGGGGTACGGCTTGGTATAGCCGAACGTCTTCCTTTTCGGCATCATGCCGAACTGATCTTTCAGAATTGTACAAATCTGATCCGCGGTGATGGCTGAAGGTGTCGAACCCTGAAGATTCGCCGGGGTGGCATACTTAGCCAGCCATGCTTGCTTTTCCGGTTCTGAGCCAACTGCAGGAGCTGGGCTCTGGAGGTTTGTCGGAGTGGCGTACTTGGCTAGCCACGTCTGCTTCTCGAGATCTGCTCCCGACATTCCTCCTGCTGTTCCAGAGGCCCCTGTCGTTGCAGCCTGGTTCGAGAGTGCCCAGGTACTGCAGTCTGGTACGTATGCGCACGTGTATCCGTGCGGGATCTCCTTGGGCGCCTCAGGTAGGAATTGGTAGTCACTAGGGTCACCACCAATCTTGTAGACGACGTATGCCGATGAGTTCGGCACTTCTGGTGCTGCCAACGCGAACGGCAGCGGTGGATGGGACTGGAATGGTATTTCTCCTTTGTAAGTCCCCAGAGCTGGTCCCGACGGAGAATACTGATGGCTCATGATTTCCTGGATCACGCGCAGAGCGACACGCTCTAAAGTGTTTACCAGGCTCTCAGAGTGGCGGTGCAGCGAATGAGCCACCATGAAGTTGATCTCCTGACGCAGCGACCTGGTGCGTTCTTCTGACGGGGCGGACAGGTCCACTCCATCGAGTGCGCCTTCAGGTGAGAAACCCTTCCACCTGACGCCGTGGGAGCGAGTTCTGTGGAAAGAGCCGATGAGGTCGGCTTCGAGGACTGCCTTGATCTCGTCATGCTTCTTCTTGAGCTCGTCAGGCAGATCCTCGTACTTGACCGGAGTGCTTTCCGCCATCTCGGATGTAGATGGCGATGCGGTGGATGTCGAAGATTGTCCCACCGGGCGTGCCAGAATGTGTTGCGGTCAGAAACCCACCGCTGGCCCCAGTCCCTCAGAGCGACGGCCCGCAAAGCCTTCTGGTCACACGTCCGATGCTGTCGCAAGGGCGTGCCACCTGACCTATACCTGGTCAGGAAGGTGTTGGATGATGCCTCGCTTAGTTTCTGCATGGCATACACGTAAACGTTAAATACGAGCCTCGATCGGCTCTCGGGTTATCTGTGAATCGGCTCAAAGAGCCGATCCACCCATGATTCGTACGAGGTGCACGAATATATGGTGGTCCTGCTTGATCAAGATAAAGCTAATGCGATCTACGACGATTTAGGGTTTTCACCGCATAATCGGATCATCCTACTCACGATTGGGCCTCGCGCTCGCGTACGGTGATCGTAAGCCGATCCTAGACAGGGCCTAAAAACCAACACGAGGTTGATCCCGGAACATCCTGTCTAGGGCTAGCAAACTACACCCTACACGCCGCTGGATCCTCCAACCCTTTGTAAGGCCTAACTATTGCAGATATTAAACTAATCCTTGAAGAACAAGGAGCAACCGTAACGGATCGGATCTACTAAACAATGATCAAGCGGGGTGCCGCCCCTACACCTAAGATAGGTGTAAGGGCGGCTAGATGTATAAGGGTTGCACTACGACAGACATATGATACGAAGAACAATGCTAACCCTAACACATCTAAGATAACTACGTTGCTCGCCATCAAAAAGGCTTCGGCACGAGCAACGCATGAACAACGTAATAAGCTTGTGCTTGCCTAGATCGCAAGATGCGATCTAGGCAGCATGGTGCTTACCAGGAGAAACCCTCGAGACGAAGGAGTTGGCGATGCGCCGAGATTGATTGTGTTGAACGTTGGTTGTTGTTTATTTCATAAACCCTAGATACATATTTATAGTCCGGGGGGCTTTCTAATTCAGGCATGCACCTAACCGTGCACGGGTAAAACTCTAACTTCTAACCGACACGTATCCTACTATGGTACAGATACACGGGCAAACTAGCCCAAACTTTGCATGTAAGGCCGATTCACGTATTTCTTCTATATATGTTCTTCAAGCCCATCTTGATCGCGGCCCACCTCTGACTCGGTCAAATTCTGGTGATAACACAACGGTAGTAATAAAGCATATGAGTTATGAAAATTATATCTTACAAGTTGCAAGCCTCATGCATAGTATACTAATAGTGCCCGCACCTTGTCCTAATTAGCTTGGACTACCGGATCTTTGCAATGCACATGTTTTAACCAAGTGTCACAATGGGGTACCTCCATGCCGCTCGTACAAAGGTCTAAGGAGAAAGCTCGCATTTTGGATTTCTCGCTATTGATTATTCTCAACTTAGACATCCATACCGGGACAACATGGACAACAGATAATGGACTCCTCTTTAATGCATAAGCATGTGGCAACAATTAATTATTCTCATATGAGATTGAGGATATATGTCCAAAACTAAAACTTCCACCATGAATCATGGCTTTAGTTAGCGGCCCAATGTTCTTCTCTAACAATATGCATGCTCCAACCATTAAATAGGTGGTAGATCTCTCTTACTTCAGACAAGACGGACATGCATAGCAACTCACATGATATTCAACAAAGAATAGTTGATGGCGTCCCCAGAAGCATGGTTATCGCACAACAAGCAACTTAATAAGAGATAAAGTGCATAAGTACATATTCAATACCAGAATAGTTTTTAGGCTATTTGTCCCATGAGCTATATATTGCAAAGGTAGAATGAACGGAAATTTTAAAGGTAGAACTCAAGCAATTTACTTTGGAATGGCGGATAAATACCATGTAGTAGGTAGGTATGGTGGACACAAATGGCATAGTGGTTGGCTCAAGTATTTTGGATGCATGAGAAGTATTCCCTCTCGATACAAGGTTTAGGCTAGCAAGGTTATTTGAAACAAACACAAGGATGAAGCGGCACAGCAAAACTCACATAAAAGACATATTGTAAACATTATAAGACTCTACACCGTCTTCCTTGTTGTTCAAACTCAATACTACAAATTATCTAGACTTTAGAGAAACTAAATATGCAAACCAAATTTTAGCAAGCTCTAAGTGTTTCTTCATTAATAGGTGCAAAGTATATGATGCAAGAGCTTAAACATGAGCACAAAAATTGCCAAGTATCACATTATCCAAGACATTTTAGCAATTACTACATGTAGCATTTTCCAATTCCAACCATATAACAATTTAACGAAGAAGAAACTTCGCCATGAATACTATGAGTAGAGCCTAAGGACATACTTGTCCATATGCTACAGCGGAGCGTGTCTCTCTCCCACACAAGTGAATGCTAGGATCCATTTTATTCAAACAAAGCAAAAAACAAAAACAAACCGACGCTCCAAGCAAAGTGCATAAGATGTGACGGAATAAAAATATAGTTTCGGGGAGGAACCTGATAATGTTGTCGATGAAGAAGGGGATGCCTTGGGCATCCCCAAGCTTAGACGCTTGAGTCTTCTTAGATATATGCAGGGGTGAACCACCGGGGCATCCCCAAGCTTAGAGCTTTCACTCTCCTTGATCATATTGCATCATACTCCCTCTCTTGATCCTTGAAAACTTCCTCCACACCAAACTCGAAACAACTCATTAGAGGGTTAGTGCACAATCAAAATATAACATATTCAGAGGTGACACAATCATTCTTAACACTTCTGGACATTGCACAAAGCTACTGAACAGTCAATGGAATCAAAGATATCCATCGAATATATCAAAACGAGGCAATGCGAAATAAAAGACAGAATCTGTCAAAACAGAACAGTCCGTAAAGATGGATTTTATTGAGGCCACCAGACTTGCTCAAATGAAAATGCTCAAATTGAATGAAAGTTGCGTACATATCTGAGGATCACTGCACGTAAATTGGCATAATTTTCTGAGTTACCTACAGAGAATTTTGACCAGATTCGTGACAGCAAAGAAATCTGTTACTGCGCAGTAATCCAAATCTAGTATGAACCTTACTATCAACGACTTTACTTGGCACAACAAAACACAAAACTAAGATAAGGAGAGGTTGCTACAGTAGTAAACAACTTCAAAGACTCAAATATAAAATAAAAATACTGTAGTAAAAACATGGGTTGTCTCCCATAAGCGCTTTTCTTTAACGCCTTTCAGCTAGGCGCAGAAAGTGTGTATCAAGTATTATCAAGAGGTAAAGCATCAACATTGGTGTTGGGAGTTTTCTCGACCATGCATTGTATTTTGTAAGTTTCAGAGGCTCCCCTTTAATTAGTCTTAGGCTTGCTATTCTCATCAAACAAATTTTCAGGGACAAGCCAAGCATAATTATAATCTAGCGCTTCTTGTATTGCTAGGAGCTTGCATGGTATTGGTGCTTTAATCTCCCCACCATCATTTACATTTTTAGTATACCTTACTCTATCCATGTCCATCTTTTCAAGTGTTCTTTTAAAATCGGTGAACATACCAAGCCTCTTATGCTTAATGAAAACTTTCCTAGCCTCTTTAGCTATATCTGCAAATTCTCGCACTAGGAGTTTTAGAACAAAATCTCTCTTCTCTCCCATCTCCATATCTGAAAGTGTAAGAAACATGTGTTGTATCATGGGGTTGAGACTAATAAATCTAGCTTCCATCATGTGTACTAAACAAGCAGAGGCACTTTCATAAGTGGGGGCAGCTTTTAATAGTGGTGTATCTTCAAAATCTTCATCCATGCTAACGTGGGTGAAAAATTCTCTATATTATCTCTTCCAATTATAGACACTTGTCCCACAGGTATATCTTTTATGGTAAAATTAAAAGGAAACATGTTGAAAAAAGTAAAGCAAATATAAGTAACTAATTTTTTTGTGTTTTTTTATAGAGTGCAAACAAGATAGCAAATAAAGTAAAACTAGCAACTAATTTTTTTGTATTTTGATATAATGCAGCAAACAAAGTAGTAAATAAAATAAAGCAAGACAAAAACAAAGTAAAGAGATTGGATTGTGGAGACTCCCCTTGCAGCGTGTCTTGATCTCCCCGGCAACGGCGCCAGAAAATCTGCTTGATAGGCGTACAGCACGCGTCCGTTGGGAACCTGATACGTCTCCGACGTATCGATAATTTCTTATGTTCCATGCCACATTATTGATGATATCTACATGTTTTATGCACATTTTATGTCATATTTATGCGTTTTCCGGAACTAACCTATTGGCGAGATGCCGAAGGGCCAATTCTGTTGTTTACTGCTGTTTTGGTTTCGAAATCCTAGTAAGGAAATATTCTCGGAATCGGACGAAATCAACGCCCAGCATCTTAGAATTCCCGGAAGCATCCAGAACACCCGAGAGCCGCCAGAGGGGGGCCACAGGGGCCCCAGATGATAGGCCGCCTTATGGTGTCGTCACCTCGTTGACCTCCTGACGCCGCCTCTTCGCCTATTTAAGCCCCCTCGACCTAAAACCTCGATACGGAAAAGCCACGGTACGAGAAACCATCCAGAGCCGCCGCCATCGCGAAGCCAAGATGCGGGGCACGAGAGTCTCGTTCCGGCGAGCCAGCCGGACGGGGAAGTGCCCCGGAAGGCTCCTCCATCGACACCACCGCCATCTTCATCACCGCTGCTTGTCTCCCATGAGGAGGGAGTAGTTCTCCATCGAGGCTCGGGGTCGTACCGGTAGCTATGTGGTTCATCTCTCTCCTATGTACTTCAATACAATAATCTCATAAGCTGCCTTACATGATTGAGATTCATATGATGATGCTTGTAATCTAGATGTCATTATGCTAGTCAAGTGAGTTTTACTTATGTGATCTCCGGAGACTCCTTGTCCCACGTGTGTAAAGGTGACAGTGTGTGTGCACCGTGTGGGTCTCTTAGGCTATATTTCACAGAATACTTATTCACTGTTATGAATGGCATAGTGAAGTGCTTATTTATATCTCTTTATGATTGCAATGTGTTTTGTATCACAATTTATCTATGTGCTACTCTAGTGATGTTATTAAAGTACATTTATTCCTCCTGCACGGTGTAATGGTGACAGTGTGTGCATCCGTGTTAGTACTTGGCGTAGGCTATGATTGTGATCTCTTGTAGATTATGAAGTTAACTATTGCTATGATGGTATTGATGTGATCTATGCCTCCTTTCGTAGCGTGAAGGTGACAGTGTGCATGCTACGTTAGTACTTGGTTTAGTTGTGTTGATCTCGTCGTGCACTCTAAGGTTATTTAAATATGAACATCGAATATTGTGGAGCTTGTTAACTCCGGCATTGAGGGTTCGTGTAATCCTACACAGTTAGTGGTGTTCATCATCCAACAAGAGGGTGTAGAGTATGCATTTATCTATTCTGTTATGTGATCAAAGTTGAGAGGGTCTGATACGTCTCCGACGTATCGATAATTTCTTATGTTCCATGCCACATTATTGATGATATCTACATGTTTTATGCACATTTTATGTCATATTTATGCGTTTTCCGGAACTAACCTATTGACGAGATGCCGAAGGGCCAGCTGTCGTTTTTTGCTATTTTTGGTTTCGAAATCCTAGTAAGGAAATATTCTCGGAATCGGACGAAATCAACGCCAAAGATCTTAGAATCCCCGAAGCATCCAGAACACCCGAGAGTCGTCGAGAGGGGGCCACAGGCCCACTGGACCATAGGCTGGGCGCGGCCAAGGGGGCACGCGCCCCCTATGGTGTCGTCGCCTCGTTGACCTTCTGACGCCGCCTCTTCGCCTATTTAAGCCTCCTCGACCTAAAACCTCGAGACGGAAGAGCCACGGTACGAGAAACCTTCCAGAGCCGCCGCCATCGCGAAGCCAAGATCTGGGGGACAGGAGTCTCTGTTCCGGCACGCCGCCGGGACGGGGAAGTGCCCCCGGAAGGCTCCTCCATCGACGCCACCGCCATCTCCATCACCGCTGCTGTCTCCCATGAGGAGGGAGTAGTTCTCCATCGAGGCTCGGGGCTGTACCGGTAGCTATGTGGTTCATCTCTCTCCCTATGTACTTCAATACAATAATCTCATGAGCTGCCTTACATGATTGAGATTCATATGATGATTCTTGTAATCTAGATGTCGTTATGCTAGTCAAGTGAATTTTACTTATGTGATCTCCGGAGACTCCTTGTCCCACGTGTGTAAAGGTGACAGTGTGTGCACCGTGTGGGTCTCTTAGGCTATATTTCACGGAATACTTATTCACCGTTATGAATGGCATAGTGAAGTGCTTATTTATATCTCTTTATGATTGCAATGTGTTTTGTATCACAATTTATCTGTGTGCTACTCTAGTGATGTTATTAAAGTAGTTTATTCCTCCCTGCACGGTGTAATGGTGACGGTGTGTGCATCCGTGTTAGTACTTGGCGTAGGCTATGATTGTGATCTCTTGTAGATTATGAAGTTAACTATTGCTATGATGGTATTGATGTGATCTATGCCTCCTTTCGTAGCGTGAAGGTGACAGAGTGTGCATGCTACGTTAGTACTTGGTTTAGTTGTGTTGATCTGTCGTGCACTCTAAGGTTATTTAAATATGAACATCGAATATTGTGGAGCTTGTTAACTCCGGCATTGAGGGTTCGTGTAATCCTACACAGTTAGTGGTGTTCATCATCCAACGAGAGGGTGTAGAGTATGCATTTATCTATTCTGTTATGTGATCAAAGTTGAGAGTGTCCACTAGTGAAAGTCTAATCCCTAGGCCTTGTTCCTAAATATCGCTATCGTTGCTTGTTTACTCGTTTTACCTTGCGTTACTATCGCTGCGTTACTACTTCTTGTTTACCGTCCTAGGCAAAGCACTTTTCACGGTGCCGTTGCTACTACTTATTCATACCACCTGTATTTCACTATCTCTTCGCCGAACTAGTGCACCTATTAGGTGTGTTGGGGACACAAGAGACTTCTTGCTTTGTGGTTGCGAGGGTTGCATGAGAGGGATATCTTTGACCTCTTCCTCCCCGAGATAGATAAACCTTGGGTGATCCACTTAAGGGAAACTTCGTCTGCTGTTCTACAAACCTCTGCTCTTGGAGGCCCAACACTGTCTACAAGAATAGAAGCTCCCGTAGACATCAAGCACTTTTCCGGCGCCGTTGCTCGGGGAGGAAAGGTAAAAGGCACTCATACTCCGGTTCCAGTGTACGAGTACTTTTCTGGCGCCATTGTGTGTGTGCTCGAAGCTATTTCCTTTAGATCCTGCAATTGCATATTTTTGTTTCTTGTTTACACTAGTTAGGCATAATGGAAAACAACAAAAATATAAGAGATCTTTATGAACTTTATCTTGAATTAGGACATGATGTGTTTGAAGAGAGAATTAAAAAATCCATGGAACTTTATATGCATGCTAATGGGAATGTTATTAATATGAATGCTTTGAACACTATTGTTGCTAATGCTATGGAAAATTCTAAGCTTGGGGAAGCTGGTTTTGATGAGCATGATATTTTTAGTCCCCCAAGCATTGAGGAGAAAATTTACTTTGATGATACTTTGCCTCCTATTTATGATGATTATAATGATAATAGTCTTTTGTTACCACCTATTATGGAGGATAAATTTGATTATGATTACAATATGCCTCCTATATTTGATGATGAGAATAATAATTATAGCTACTTTGTTGAATTTGCTCCCACTATTACTAATAAAATTGATTATGCTTATGTGGGTAGTAATAATTTTATGCATGAGACTCATGATAAGAATGCTTTATGTGATAATTATATTGTTGAGTTTGCTCATGTTGTTACTGAAAGTTATTATGAGAGAGGAAAATATGGTTGTAGAAATTTTCATGTTACTAAAACACCTCTCTATGTGCTGAAATTTTTGAAGCTACACTTGTTTTATCTTCCTATGCTTGTCACTTTGCTCTTCATGAACTTGTTTATTTACAAGATTCCTATGCATAGGAAGCATGTTAGGCTTAAATTTGTTTCATACTTGCCTCTTGATGCTCTCTTTTGCTTCAACTACTATTTCTTGCGAGTGCATCATTAAAACTGCTGAGCCCATCTTAATGGCTATAAAGAAAGAACTTCTTGGGAGATAACCCATGTGTTTATTTTGCTACAGTACTTTGTTTTATATTTGAGTCTTGGAAGTTGTTACTACTGTAGCAACCTCTCCTTATCATATTTTATTGCATTTGTTGTGCCAAGTAAAGTGTTTGATAGTAAGGTTCATACTAGATTTGGATTACTGCGCAGAAACAGATTTCTTTGCTGTCACGAATCTGGGCAAAATTCTCTGTAGGTAACTCAGAAAATTATGCCAATTTACGTGAGTGATCCTCAGATATGTACGCAACTTTCATTCAATTTGAGCATTTTCATTTGAGCAAGTATGGTGCCTCAATAAAATTCGTCTTTACGGACTGTTCTGTTTTGACAGAATCTGCCTTTTATTTCGCATTGCTTCTTTTGCTATGTGGGATGGATTTCTTTGTTCCATTGACTTCCAGTAGCTTTGAGCAATGTCCAGAAGTGTTAAGAATGAATGTATCACCTCTGAACATGTGAGTTTTTGATTATGCACTAACCCTCTAATGAGTTGCTTTGAGTTTGGTGTGGAGGAAGTTTTCAAGGGTCAAGAGAGGAGGATGATACAATGTGATCAAGAAGAGTGAAAAGTCTAAGCTTGGGGATGCCCCGGTGGTTCATCCCTGCATATTTCAAGAAGACTCAAGCATCTAAGCTTGGGGATGCCCAAGGCATCCCCTTCTTCATCGACAAATTATCGAGTTCCTTCTCTTGAAGCTATATTTTTATTCGGTCACATCTTATGTACTTTACTTGGAGCGTCCGTGTGCTTTTGTTTTTGTTTTTGTTTGAATAAATGCTTGTGTGGGAGAGAGACACGCTCCGCTGGTTCATATGAACACATGTGTTCTTAGCTTTTAATTTTCATGGCGAAGGTTGAAACTGCTTCGTTAATTGTTATATGGTTGGAAACGGGAAATGCTACATGTAGTAATTGGTATGATGTCTTGAACAATGTGATACTTGGCAATTGTTGTGTTCATGATTAAGCTCTTGCATCATATACTTTGCACCTATTAATGAAGAAATACATAGAGCTTGCTAAAATTTGGTTTGCATAATTGGTCTCTCTAAGGTCTAGATAATTTCTAGTATTGAGTTTGAACAACAGGGAAGACGGTGTAGAGTCTTATAATGTTTACAATATGTCTTTTATGTGAGTTTTGCTGCACCGGTTCATCCTTGTGTTTGTTTCAAACAACCTTGCTAGCCTAAACCTTGTATCGAGAGGGAATACTTCTCATGCATCCAAAATACTTGAGCCAACCACTATGCCATTTGTGTCCACCATACCTACCTACTACATGGTATTTCTCCGCCATTCCAAAGTAAATTGCTTGAGTGCTACCTTTAAATTTCTATCCTCTACCTTTACAATATATAGCTCATGGGACAAATAGCTTAAAAACTATTGTGGTATTGAATATGTACTTATGCACTTTATCTCTTATTAAGTTGCTCGTTGTGCGATAACCATGTTCCTGGGGACGCCATCAACTACTCTTTGTTGAATATCATGTGAGTTGCTATGCATGTTCGTCTTCTCTGAAGTAAGGGCGATCTACCACCTTATGGTTAGAGCGTGCATATTGTTAGAGAAGAACATTGGGCCGCTAACTAAAGCCATGATCCATGGTGGAAGTTTCAGTTTTGGACATATATCCTCAATCTCATATGAGAAAATTAATTGTTGCAACATGCTTATGCATAAAAGAGGAGTCCATTATCTGTTGTCTATGTTGTCCCGTATGGATGTCTAAGTTGAGAATAATCAATAGCGAGAAATCCGATGCGAGCTTTCTCCTTAGACCTTTGTACAGGCGGCATAGAGGTACCCCTTTGTGATACTTGGTTAAAACATGTGCATTGCGATAATCCCGGTAGTCCAAGCTAATTAGGACAAGGTGCGGGCACTATTAGTATACTATGCACGAGGCTTGCAACTTGTAAGATGTAATTTACATGATACATATGCTTTATTACTACCGTTGACAAAATTGTTTCTTGTTTTCAAAATCAAAGCTCTAGCACAAATATAGCAATCGATGCTTTCCTCTTTGAAGGACCATTCTTTTACTTTTATTGATTGAGTCAGTTCACCTATCTCTCTCCATCTCAAGAAGCAAACACTTGTGTGAACTGTGCATTGATTCCTCCATACTTGCATATTGCACTTGTTATATTACTTTACATTGACAACTATCCATGAGATATACATGTTACAAGTTGAAAGCAACCGCTGAAACTTAATCTTCCTTTGTGTTGCTTCAATACCTTTACTTTGAATTATTGCTTTATGAGTTAACTCTTATGCAAGACTCATCGATGCTTGTCTTGAAAGTACTATTCATGAAAAGTCTTTGCTATATGGATCGTTTGTTTACTCATGTCATTACCATTGTTTTGATCGCTGCATTCATTACATATGCTTACAATAGTATGATCAAGTTTATGATGGCATGTCACTCCAGAAATTATCTTTGTTATCGTTTACCTGCTCGGGACGAGCAGAAACTAAGCTTGGGGATGCTGATACGTCTCCGACGTATCGATAATTTCTTATGTTCCATGCCACATTATTGATGATATCTACATGTTTTATGCACATTTTATGTCATATTTATGCGTTTTCCGGAACTAACCTATTGACGAGATGCCGAAGGGCCAGTTGCTATTTTCGGCTGTTTTTGGTTTCAGAAATCCTAGTAAGGAAATATTCTCGGAATCGGACGAAATCAACGCCAAAGATCTTAGAATCCCCGGAAGCATCCAGAACACCCGAGAGTCGTCAGAGGGGGGCCACAGGCCCACCAGACCATAGGCTGGCGCGGCCAAGGGGGGGCCGCGCCCCCCTATGATGTCGTCGCCTCGTTGACCTTCTGACGCCGCCTCTTCGCCTATTTAAGCCTCCTCGACCTAAAACCTCGAGACGGAAGAGCCACGGTACGAGAAACCTTCCAGAGCCGCCGCCATCGCGAAGCCAAGATCCGGGGACAGGAGTCTCCGTTCCGGCACGCCGCCGGACGGGGAAGTGCCCCGGAAGGCTCCTCCATCGACACCACCGCCATCTCCATCACCGCCGTTGTCTCCCATGAGGAGGGAGTAGTTCTCCATCGAGGCTCGGGGCTGTACCGGTAGCTATGTGGTTCATCTCTCTCCCTATGTACTTCAATACAATAATCTCATGAGCTGCCTTACATGATTGAGATTCATATGATGATGCTTGTAATCTAGATGTCGTTATGCTAGTCAAGTGAATTTTACTTATGTGATCTCCGGAGACTCCTTGTCCCACGTGTGTAAAGGTGACAGTGTGTGCACCGTGTGGGTCTCTTAGGCTATATTTCACGGAATACTTATTCACTGTTATGAATGGCATAGTGAAGTGCTTATTTATATCTCTTTATGATTGCAATGTGTTTTGTATCACAATTTATCCGTGTGCTACTCTAGTGATGTTATTAAAGTAGTTTATTCCTCCTGCACGGTGTAATGGTGACAGTGTGTGCATCCGTGTTAGTACTTGGCGTAGGCTATGATTGTGATCTCTTGTAGATTATGAAGTTAACTATTGCTATGATGGTATTGATGTGATATATGCCTCCTTTCGTAGCGTGAAGGTGATAGTGTGCATGCTACGTTAGTACTTGGTTTAGTTGTGTTGATCTGTCGTGCACTCTAAGGTTATTTAAATATGAACATCGAATATTGTGGAGCTTGTTAACTCCGGCATTGAGGGTTCGTGTAATCCTACACAGTTAGTGGTGTTCATCATCCAACAAGAGGGTGTAGAGTATGCATTTATCTATTCCGTTATGTGATCAAAGTTGAGAGTGTCCACTAGTGAAAGTCTAATCCCTAGGCCTTGTTCCTAAATATCGCTATCGCCGCTTGTTTACTCGTTTTACTTGCGTTACTACCGCTGCGTTACTACTCGCTTGTTCTATCGTCCCGGGCAAAGCACTTTTCTGGTCCCGTTGCTACTACTTATTCATACCACCTGTATTTCACTATCTCTTCGCCGAACTAGTGCACCTATTAGGTGTGTTGGAGACACAAGAGACTTCTTGCTTTGTGGTTGCAGGGTTGCATGAGAGGGATATCTTTGACCTCTTCCTCCCTGAGATCGATAAACCTTGGGTGATCCACTTAAGGGAAACTTGCTGCTGTTCTACAAACCTCTGCTCTTGGAGGCCCAACACTGTCTACAAGAATAGAAGCTCCCGTAGACATCAGGGTCCACTAGTGAAAGTCTAATCCCTAGGCCTTGTTCCTAAATACTGCTATCACTGCTTGTTTACTGTTTTACTGCGTTACTACTGCTGCGTTACTACTGCTTGTTTACTCGTCCCGGGCAAAGCACTTTTCCGGTGCCGTTGCTACGCTTATATATATTCATACCACCCGTATTTCACTATCTCTTCGCCGAACTAGTGCACCTATTAGGTGTGTTGGGGACACAAGAGACTTCTTGCTTTGTGGTTGCAGTGGTTGCATGAGAGGGATATCTTTGACCTCTTCCTCCCCGAGATCGATAAACCTTGGGTGATCCACTTAAGGGAAACTTGCTCGCCGTTCTACAAACCTCTGCTCTTGGAGGCCCAACACTGTCTACAAGAATATAAGCACCCGTAGACATCAAGCACTTTTCTGGCGCCGTTGCCGGGGAGGAAAGGTAAAAGGCACTCATACTTCGGTTCTAGGTAACAGTACTTTTCTGGCTCCATTGTGTTTGTGCTCGAAGCTATTTTCTTTAGATCCTGCAATTGCATCTTTTTGTTTCTTGTTTACACTAGTTAGGCATAATGGAAAACAACAAAAATATGAGAGATCTTTATGAACTTTATCTTGAATTAGGACATGATGTGTTTGAAGAGAGAATTAAAAAACCCATGGAACTTTATATGCATGCTAATGGGAATGTTATTAATATGAATGCTTTGAACACTATTGTTGCTAATGCTATGGAAAATTCTAAGCTTGGGGAAGCTGGTTTTGACGAGCATGATCTTTTTAGTCCCCCGGGCATTGAGGAGGAAATTTTCTTTGATGATACTTTGCCTCCTATTTATGATGATTATAACGATAGTAGTCTTTTGGTACCACCTACTATGGAGAATAAATTTGATTATGATTACAATATGCCTCCTATATTTGATGATAGCTACTTTGTTGAATTTGCTCCCACTACAACTACTAAAATTGATTATGCTTATGTGGAGAGTAATAATTTTATGCATGAGACTCATGATAAGAATACTTTATGTGATAGTTATATTGTTGAGTTTGCTCATGATGTTACTGAAAGTTATTATGAGAGAGGAAAATATGGTTGTAGAAATTTTCATGTTACTAAAACACCTCTCTATGTGCTGAAATTTTCAAGCTACACTTGTTTTATCTTCCTATGCTTGTTACTTTGCTCTTCAAACTTGTTTATTTACAAGATTCCTATGCATAGGAAGCATGTTAGGCTTAAATTTGTTTCATACTTGCCTCTTGATGCTCTCTTTTTCTTCAAATATTATTTCTTGCGAGTGCATCATTAAAACTGCTGAGCCCATCTTAATGGCTATAAAGAAAGAACTTCTTGGGAGATAACCCATGTATTTATTTTGCTACAGTACTTTGTTTTATATTTGTGTCTTGGAAGTTGTTTACTACTGTAGCAAACTCTCCTTATCTTAGTTTTGTGTTTTGTTGTGCCAAGTAAAGTCTTTGATAGCAAGGTTCATACTAGATTTGGATTACTGCGCAGAAACAGATTTCTTTGCTGTCACGAATCTGGGCAAAATTCTCTGTAGGTAACTCAGAAAATTATGCCAATTTACGTGAGTGATCCTCAGATATGTACGCAACTTTCATTCAATTTGAGCATTTTCATTTGAGCAAGTCTGGTGCCTCAATAAAATTCGTAAATACAAACTGTTCTGTTTTGACAGATTCTGCCTTTTATTTCGCATTGCCTGTTTTGTTATGTTCGATGGATATTTCGATTCCATTGACTTTCAGTAGCTTTGTGCAATGTCTAGAAGTGTTAAGAATTATTATGTCACCTCTGAACATGTGAATTTTTGATTATGCACTAACCCTCTAATGAGTTTGTTTCGAGTTTGGTGTGGAGGAAGTTTTCAAGGGTCAAGAGAGGAGGATGATATACTATGATCAAGGAGAGTGAAAGCTCTAAGCTTGGGGATGCCCCGGTGGTTCATCCCTGCATATTTCAAGAAGACTCAAGCATCTAAGCTTGGGGATGCCCAAGGCATCCCCTTCTTCATCGACAACATTATCAGGTTCCTCCCCTGAAACTATATTTTTATTCCATCACATCTTATGCACTTTACTTGGAGCGTCTGTTTGTTTGTTTCTATTTTTGTTTTTGTTTGAATAAATCATTGTGTGGGAGAGACACACGCTCCGCTGGTTCGTATGAACACATGTGTTCTTAGCTTTTAATGTTCATGGCGAAGGTTGAAACTGCTTCGTTAATTGTTGTATGGTTGGAAACGGAAAATGCTACATGTAGAAATTGGTAGAATGTCTTGGATAATGTGATACTTGGCAATTGTTGTGCTCATGTTTAAGCTCTTGCATCATATACTTTGCACCTATTAATGAAGAAATACATAGAGCTTGCTAAAATTTGGTTTGCATAATTGGTCTCTCTAAGGTCTAGATAATTTCTAGTAAAGAGTTTGAACAACAAGGAAGACGGTGTAGAGTCTTATAATGTTTACAATATGTCTTTTATGTGAATTTTGCTGCACCGGTTCATCCTTGTGTTTGTTTCAAATAACCTTGCTAGCCTAAACCTTGTATCGAGAGGGAATACTTCTCATGCATCCAAATCCTTGAGCCAACCACTATGCCATTTGTGTCCACCATACCTACCTACTACATGATATTTCTCCGCCATTCCAAAGTAAATTGCTTGAGTGCTACCTTTAAAATTTCTATCCTTTACCTTTGCAATATATAGCTCATGGGACAAATAGCCTAAAAACTATTGTGGTATTGAATATGTACTTATGCACTTTATCTCTTATTAAGTTGCTCGTTGTGCGATAACCATGTTTCTGGGGACGCCATCAACTACTCTTTGTTGAATATCATGTGAGTTGCTATGAATGTTCGTCTTGTCTGAAGTAAGGGCGATCTACCACCTTATGGTTAGAGCGTGCATATTGTTAGAGAAGAACATTGGGCCGCTAACTAAAGCCATGATCCATAGTGGAAGTTTCAGTTTTGGACATATATCCTCAATCTCATATGAGAAAATTAATTGTTGCTACATGCTTATGCATAAAAGAGGAGTCCATTATCTCGTTGTCTATGTTGTCCCGGTATGGATGTCTAAGTTGAGAATAATCAATAGCGAGAAATCCAATGCGAGCTTTCTCCTTAGACCTTTGTACAGGCGGCATAGAGGTACCCCTTTGTGACACTTGGTTAAAACATGTGCATTGCGATAATCCCGGTAATCCAAGCTAATTAGGACAAGGTGTGGGCACTATTAGTATACTATGCATGAGGCTTGCAACTTGTAAGATATAATTTACATGATACATATGCTTTATTATTACTGTTGACAAAATTATTTCTTGTTTTCAAAATCAAAGCTCTAGCACAAATATAGCAATCGATGCTTTCCTCTTTGAAGGACCATTCTTTTACTTTTATTGTTGAGTCAGTTCACCTATTTCTCTCCACCTCAAGAAGCAAACACTTGTGTGAACTGTGCATTGATTCCTACATACTTGCATATTGCACTTATTATATTACTCTATGTTGACAATATTCATGAGATATACATGTTATAAGTTGAAAGCAACCGCTGAAACTTCATCTTCCTTTGTGTTGCTTCAATGCCTTTACTTTGAATTATTGATTTATGAGTTAACTCTTATGCAAGACTTATTGATGCTTGTCTTGAAGTACTATTCATGAAAAGTCTTTGCTATATGATTCATTTGTTTACTCATGTCATTTACATTGTTTTGATCGCTGCATTCATTACATATGTTTACAATAGTATGATCAAGTTTATGATGGCATGTCACTCCAGAAATTATCTTTGTTATCGTTTACCTGCTCGGGACGAGCAGAACTAAGCTTAGGGATGCTGATACGTCTCCGACGTATCGATAATTTCTTATGTTCCATGCCACATTATTGATGATATCTACATGTTTTATGCACATTTTATGTCATATTTATGCGTTTTCCGGAACTAACCTATTGACGAGATGCCGAAGGGCCGATTCTGTCGTTTTCTGCTGTTTTTGGTTTCAGAAATCCTAGTAAGGAAATATTCTCGGAATCGGACGAAATCAACGCCCAGCATCTTAGAATTCCCGGAAGCATCCAGAACACCCGAGAGCCGCCAGAGGGGGGCCACAGGGCCCCCAGATTATAGGCCGGCGCGGCCCAGGCCCTAGCCGCGCCGCCTTATGGTGTCGTCGCCTCGTTGACCTCCTGACGCCGCCTCTTCGCCTATTTAAGCCCCCTCGACCTAAAACCTCGATACGTGAAAAGCCACGGTACGAGAAACCATCCGAGCCGCCGCCATCGCGAAGCCAAGATCCGGGGGACAGGAGTCTCCGTTCCGGCACGCCGCCGGGACGGGGAAGTGCCCCGGAAGGCTCCTCCATCGACACCACCGCCATCTTCATCACCGCTGCTGTCTCCCATGAGGAGGGAGTAGTTCTCCATCGAGGCTCGGGGTTGTACCGGTAGCTATGTGGTTCATCTCTCTCCTATGTACTTCAATACAATAATCTCATGAGTTGCCTTACATGATTGAGATTCATATGATGATGCTTGTAATCTAGATGTCATTATGCTAGTCAAGTGAGTTTTACTTATGTGATCTCCGGAGACTCCTTGTCCCACGTGTGTAAAGGTGACGAGTGTGTGCACCGTGTGGGTCTCTTAGGCTATATTTCACGGAATACTTATTCACTGTTATGAATGGCATAGTGAAGTGCTTATTTATATCTCTTTATGATTGCAATGTGTTTTGTATCACAATTTATCTATGTGCTACTCTAGTGATGTTATTAAAGTAGTTTTATTCCTCCCGCACGGTGTAATGGTGACAAGTGTGTGCATCCGTGTTAGTACTTGGCGTAGGCTATGATTGTGATCTCTTGTAGATTATGAAGTTAACTATTGCTATGATGGTATTGATGTGATCTATGCCTCCTTTCGTAGCGTGAAGGTGACGAGTGTGCATGCTACGTTAGTACTTGGTTTAGTTGTGTTGATCTCGTCGTGCACTCTAAGGTTATTTAAATATGAACATCGAATATTGTGGAGCTTGTTAACTCCGACATTGAGGGTTCGTGTAATCCTACACAGTTAGTGGTGTTCATCATCCAACAAGAGGGTGTAGAGTATGCATTTATCTATTCTGTTATGTGATCAAAGTTGAGAGGGTCCACTAGTGAAAGTCTAATCCCTAGGCCTTGTTCCTAAATACTGCTATCACTGCTTGTTTACTGTTTTACTGCGTTACTACTGCTGCGTTACTACTGCTCGTTTACTCGTCCCGGGCAAAGCACTTTTCCGGTGCCGTTGCTACCGCTTATATATATTCATACCACCCGTATTTCACTATCTCTTCGCCGAACTAGTGCACCTATTAGGTGTGTTGGGGACACAAGAGACTTCTTGCTTTGTGGTTGCGGGGTTGCATGAGAGGGATATCTTTGACCTCTTCCTCCTCGAGATCGATAAACCTTGGGTGATCCACTTAAGGGGAACTTGCTCGCTGTTCTACAAACCTCTCGCTCTTGGAGGCCCAACACTGTCTACAAGAATAGAAGCACCCGTAGACATCGGAACCCCAAGAGGAAGGTGTGATGCGTACGGCGGCAAGTTTTCCCTCAGTATGAAACCAAGGTTTATCGAACCAGGTAGGAGCCAAGAAGCACGTTGAAGGTTGATGGCGGCGAGATGTAGTGCGGCGCAACACCGGGGATTCCAGCGCCAATGTGGAACCCGCACAACACAACCAAAGTACTTTGCCCCAACGAAACAGTGAGGTTGTCAATCTCACCGGCTTGTTGTAACAAAGGATTAGATGTATAGTGTGGATGATGATTGTTTGCAGAGAACAGTAGAACAAGTATTGCAGTAGATTGTATTTCAGATGTAAAGAATGGACCGGGGTCCACAGTTCACTAGAGGTGTCTCTCCCATAAGATAAATAGCATGTTTGGTGAACAAATTACAGTTGAGCAATTGACAAATAGAGAGGGCATTACCATGCACATACATGATATGATGAGTATTGTGAGATTTAATTGGGCATTACGACAAAGTACATAGACCACTATCCAGCATGCATCTATGCCTAAAAAGTCCACCTTCAGGTTATCATCCGAACCCCTTCCGGTATTAAGTTGCTAACAACGAGACAATTGCATTAAGTATGGTGCGTAATGTAATCAATAACTACATCCTCGGACATAGCATCAATGTTTTATCCCTAGTGGCAACAAGACATCCATAACCTTAGAGGTTTCTGTCACTCCCCGCATTCATGGAGACATGAACCCACTATCGAGCATAAATACCCCCTCTTGGAGTTACTAGCAAAAACTTGGCCAGAGCCTCTACTAATAACGGAGAGCATGCAAGATCATAAACAACACATAGATATAAATTGATAATCAACATAACATAGTATTCTCTATCCATCAGATCCCAACAAACACAACATATAGCATTACAGATAGATGATCTTGATCATGTTCGACAGCTCACAAGACCCGACAATCAAGCACAATGAGGAGAAGACAACCATCTAGCTACTGCTATGGACCCATAGTCCACGGGTAGACTACTCACACATCACTCCGGAGGCGACCATGGCGGTGTAGAGTCCTCCGGGAGATGAATCCCCTCTCCGGCAGGGTGCCGGAGGCGATCTCCTGAATCCCCCGAGATGGGACTGGCAGCGGCGGCATCTCTGGAAGGTTTTCCGTATCGTGGCTCTCGGTACTGGGGGTTTTGCGACGAAGGCTATTTGTAGGCGGAAGGGCAGGTCAGGGGGCGTCACGAGGGGCCCACGTGATAGGTCGGCGCGGCCAGGGCTTAGGCCGCGCCGCCCTATCATCTAGCCGCCTCGTGGCCCCACTTCGTTAGCTCTCCGGTCTTCTGGAAGCTTGTGTGAAAATAGGCCCCTGGGCGTTGATTTCGTCCAATTCCGAGAATATTTCCTTACTAGGATTTCTGAAACCAAAAACAGCGGAAAACAAAGAATCGGCTCTTCGGCATCTCGTTAATAGGTTAGTTCCAGAAAATGCATAAATATGACATAAAGTATGCATAAAACATGTAGATATCATCAATAATGTGGCATGGAACATAAGAAATTATCGATACGTCGGAGACGTATCAACAATCATCATCAAAAACAAAAGGAACATCTTTTTGAAGAAGATTAGTAAGAGGTTTTGAAATCTTGGAAAAGTCTTTAATAAACCTCCTATAAAACCCAGCATGACCAAGAACACTACGAATACCTTTAACATCCCTAGGATAGGGCATCTTCTCAATTGCTTCAACTTTAGCTCTATCAACTTCAATACCTCTCTCGGAAATTTTATGTCCCAATACAATTCGTTCATTAACCATAAAGTGGCATTTCTCCCAATTAAGAACAAGGTTAGTTTCTTCACATCTCTACAAAAGTTTATCAAGGTTTCGCAAGCAATTGTCAAAAGAATTCCCATAGACAGAAAAATCATCCATGAATACCTCTACAATATTCTCGCAAAAGCCGTGAAAAATAGCAGACATGCATCTTTGAAAAGTAGCAGGAGCATTACATAAACCAAAAGGCATACGTCTATAAGCATAAGTTCCATAGGGACAAGTGAAAGTGGTTTTCTCTTGATCTTTAGTTTTAACAGCAATTTGTGAAAACCCAGAATAACCATCAAGAAAGCAAATAACCTTTCTAACATTTGATCAATAAAAGGTAAAGGGTAATGATCTTTCTTAGTAACTTTATTAACTTTTCGATAATCAATGCACATTCTATACCCTACAACTACTCTTTGAGGGATGAGCTCATCATTATCATTAGGCACAACAGATATTCCTCCTTTCTTAGGAACACAATGCACAGGACTAACCCATCTACTATCAGCAATAGGATATATAATACCAGCTTCAAGAAATTTTAATACCTCATTCGTTACCACATCCTTCATCTTAGGAATTAGACGACGATGATGTTCAACAACAGGCTTTGCATCATCTTCCATATTAATGGCATGTTGGCAAATAGAGGGAGAAATCCCATTCAAGTCATCAAGAGTGTAGCCAATAGCTCCTCGGTGTTTCTTCAATATTTCCAATAACCTTTCTTCCTCAATCTCTGAAAGCTTAGAACTAATAATAGCAGGATATATTTTCTTATCATCAATATGAGCATATTTAAGATTATCAGGCAATGGTTTTAAATCAAAAACAGGATCTTCTTTTGGTGGCGGTGGTTGTACCTAGATCTTCTACCGTAGAATCATGCTTAAGAATAGGTTGACGAAGGAAAATTTCATCAAGCTCATTTCTTTCTTCCCTAAAGACTTCACTCTCACTATTCTCCAGATGTTGCTGCAAAGGATTATTAGGAGCAAGAGCAATAGATGCACACTGTTCAACTCTAAAATCATTATTAGGTGAATCAGCTTTATAAAGAGTTTTGGTAAATTTAGAGAAATTAAACTCATAAGATTCACCAGCAAATTTATTCAAAATTTTCTCTTTCTTGCAATCTATAACAGCTCCACAAGTATTTAGAAAAGGTCTACCAAAAATGATAGGACAATACTTACTAGCAGCAGAACCAAGTACCAAAAAGTCAGCAGGATATTTAATCTTACCACATAGAACTTTCACATCTCGAACAATACCAATTGGAGAGATAGTTACTCTATTAGCTAGCCGAATAACCACATCAATATCTTCAAGTTCACAAGAACCAATTTCATGCATGATCTCCGTGTAAAGCTCATAAGGAATAGCACTAATACTTGCACCAATATCGCATAAACCATAATAACAATGATCACCAATTGTAACAGATAGCATAGGAACACTAGTTTTCCTAGACTTAGTAGGATGCGAAACAATATTAGAAGCATTTTCACTAATATGACCATCTTCCACATTTTCAGTCACAAGATCTTTAACTATTGCAATAGCAGGTTCAACCTTTATTTGCTCTTCAGGTTCTATAGGTTTCTTTGCACTTTTATTAACAACACTATTTATAACAGAATACTCCTTCATTTTAGCAGGGAAAGGAGTTTTTTCAATATAAGCTTCAGGAATAACATGATCAACAGTTTCAGTTACAACACATTTATTTATAGATGAATCAATTTTATCTTTATACGGTTCATGATACTTATCAAAATTCTTCTTAGGCAATTCATAATGAGAGGCAAAAGCTTTATAAAGATTTGCAACGACTTGAGAATCAAGACCATAAGTAGCACTCATATTACGAAATTTATCGAGTATCCATAAAAGTTTCAATGCATTTATAATCATAGTTTATACCGACTCTCTATCTTTGTCGTTCTCCCATCCTTCGAGTATTCTCCCTGAATCCGATCAAGAAGGTCCCTTTTAAACTCTTCTTTGTTATGTGTAAATGATCCGGAACAAGAAGTATCCAAGCAAGGTCTTATCTTGAAAAGAAAGTCTTGCATAGAAATTATCAATGATAATATTACCGGAAGCTCATGAATGGGGCATTTGAGCATTAAAGACTTCAATCTCCCCCACGCTTGGGCAATACTCTCTCCATCATGAGGCCAGAAATTATATATGCGGTTCCGGTCTTTGTGAATTTCACTTGGAGGATAGAATTTAGAATAAAATAGGGGTACAATATCATTCCATTCAAGAGAATCCCCATTCTTCAGTAATTTATACCAATGCGCCGCTTTACCAGACAGCGATATAGAGAATAGTTTCTTCCTAACTTCATCCATAGCAATACCTGGCGCCTCATCCACTACCTTTGCAGTAGTAGTAGATTTTCCAAATAAAAATTCAAGAGAGGATCTCTCCATAATGAATTATAGCAGCAGGCAGAAATAAAATCAGCACGAACAGTAAAAGTTTCCCTTACCAATTCCACTTACCAATGGCGCTTCACTCCCCGGCAACGGCGCCAGAAAATAGTCTTGATGACCCACAAGTATAGGGGGTGTATCGTAGTATTTTCGATAAGTAAGAGTGTCGAACCCAACGAGGAGCAGAAGGTGTTGACAAGCAGTTTCGATGAAGGATTCACTCGTAAATGCTCACGAGACAAGTATTCGGGGGGTTTTGATATAGCGGATGAATAAAGTACGAGTAAGTAAAATGCGAGAGAAATAATTGCAACGAGTGGCCCAATCCTTTTTAGCACAAAGGACAAGCCGGTTTGTTTACTTATAATGACCAAACGTTTTTGAGGACACACGGGAATTTAGTCTAGTGCTTTCGCTTCATATAGCTGATTAATCTTCATTGTTTTGATAAGTGTTGTGTGGGTGAACCTATGCTAATGCACCGCCCTTCCTAGGACTAATACATACTTGTGATTATACCCCTTGCAAGCATCCGCAACTACAAGAAAGTAATTAAGATAAATCTAATCACAACCTTAAACTCTGAGATCCTGCTATCTCTCCTGCATCGATATACCAACGGGGGTTTAGGTTTCTGTCACTCCGGCAACCCCGCAATTAGCAAACGAGTACAAGATGTATTCCCCTAGGCCCATAAAGGTGAAGTATCATGTAGTCGACATTCACATGACACCACTAGAAGAATAACACCACAACTTAAATATCATAGCATTGAATATTACTCAACCATAATTCACTACTAACATTTAGACTTCACCCATGTCCTCAAGAACTAAACGAACTACTCACGAGACATCATATGGAACATGATCAGAGGTGATATGATGATGAATAACAATCTGAACATAAACCTTGGTTCAATGGTTTCACTCAATAGCATCAATAACAAGTAGAAATCAATACCGGGAGAGTTTCCCCTATCAAACAATCAAGATCCAACCCTAATTGTTACGGCGGTGACGAGGTGCAGCGGTGGAGACGGCGGTGATGATGATGGAGATGATGGTGATGATGATGGAGATGATGTCCAGCTTGATGACGGTGACGATGGCGTCGATTTCCCCCTCCGGGAGGGAATTTCCCCGGCAGATTTCAGCCTGCCGGAGAGCTCTTTTCTCTCTGGTGTTTTCCGCCCCGCGGAGGTGGCTGTGACTCTTCGCGACTATCCTCTGGAGCTTAGGTTTTCGGGATGAAGAAGTACACGAAGGAGAGGAGGCCAGAGGGGGCTGTGGGCCCCCTCCCCACAAGGCGGCTCGGCCAGGCCAGGGCCCGCGCCGGCCTATGGGGGGCCCATGGCGGCCCTCCTCGGCTCCTCCTTTTGGCTATCTTCATCTTCTGGAAAAATAGGATTTTCAGTATAATTTCCGTCAATTGTCGATCTTCCAAAATATTGCATTCTGACGGCGCTTTTTCCAGTAGAATCCTGACTCCGGTGCGCGATTCTCCAACAATCATGAAACATGCAAAATAGACGAGATAACATAAGTATCATCTCCAAATATGAAATATATCAATGAATAATAGTAAGTTATGATATAAAATAGTGATGCAAAATGGACATATCAATGGGAAAGCTCATTTGATGCACATCTTCACATGTCCATTATCACAAAATGGACTGCAAGCTTCAAGCATATGATCCTCTTGAGATGCTCAACTTGAACTTGCCCAACTCAACCTTGATGACTGATACGTCTCCGACGTATCGATAATTTCTTATGTTCCATGCCACATTATTGATGATATCTACATGTTTTATGCACACTTTATGTCATATTCGTGCATTTTCTGGAACTAACCTATTAACAAGATGCCGAAGTGCCGCTTCGTTGTTTTCGTTGTTTTTGGTTTCGAAATCCTAGTAAGGAAATATTCTCGGAATTGGACGAAATCAACGCCCGGGGTCCTATTTTGCCACGAAGCTTCCGGAAGACCGAAGAGTCAACGAAGTGGGGCCACGAGGTGGCCGGACCACGAGGCGGCGCGGCCCAAGCCCCTGGCCGCGCCGACCTATGGTGTGGGCCCCTCGTGACGCCCCTTGACCTGCCCTTCCGCCTACAAATAGCCTTCGTCGCGAAACCCCCGCATCCGAGAGCCACGATACGGAAAACCTTCCGCGAGACGCCGCCGCCGCCAATCCCATCTCGGGGGATTCGGGAGATCGCCTCCGGCACCCCGCCGGAGAGGGAATCATCTCCCGGAGGACTCTACGCCGCCATGGTCACCTCCGGAGTGATGTGTGAGTAGTCTACCCCTGGACTACGGGTCCATAGCAGTAGCTAGATGGTTGTCTTCTCCCCATTGTGCTTAATTGTCGGGTCTTGTGAGCTGCCGAACATGATCAAGATCATCTATCTGTAATTCTATATGTTGTGTTTGTTGGGATCCGATGAAGAGAGAATACTTGTTATGTTGATTATCAATTTATATCTATGTGTTGTTTATGATCTTGCATGCTCTCCGTTACTAGTAGATGCTCTGGCCAAGTAGATGCTTGTAACTCCAAGAGGGAGTATTTATGCTCGATAGTGGGTTCATGTCTCCGTGAATCTGGGGGAGTGACAGAAACCTCTAAGATTAAGGATGTGCTATTGCCACTAGGGATAAAACATTGGTGCTATGTTCGAGGATGTAGTTACTGATTACATTACGCGCAATACTTAATGCAATTGTCTGTTGTTAGCAACTTAATACTGGAGGGGGTTCGGATGATAACCTGAAGGTGGACTTTTTAGGCATAGATGCATGCTGGATAGCGGTCTATGTACTTTGCCGTAATGCCCAATTAAATCTCACTATACTCATCATAATATGTATGTGCATGGTCATGCCCTCTTTATTTGTCAATTGCCCAATTGTAATTTGTTCACCCAACATGCTGTTTATCTTATGGGAGAGACACCTCTAGTGAACTGTGGACCCCGGTCCAATTCTCTATGCTGAAATACAATCTACTGCAATACTCGTTCTACTATTTTCTGCAAATAATCATCATCCACACTATACATCTAATCCTTTGTTACAGCAAGTCGGTGAGATTGACAACCTCGCTGTTTCGTTGGGGCAAAGTACTTGGTTTGTGTTGTGCAGGTTCCACGTTGGTGCCGGAATCCCTGGTGTTGCGCCGCACTACATCTCGCCGCCATCAACCTTCAACGCGCTTCTTGGCTCCTACTGGTTCGATAAACCTTGGTTTCATACTGAGGGAAAACTTGCCGCTGTACGCATCACACCTTCCTCTTGGGGTTCCCAACGGACGCGTGCTGTACGCGTATCAAGCTCTTTTTCTGGCGCCGTTGCCGGGGACGAGAAGGAAATTACACCACAGAGATTTCTAACTCCCTCGTCAACTACGCGCCAGCAGCTCTTTTTCTGGCGCCGTTGCCGGGGAGATCAAGACACGCTGCAAGGGGAGTCTCCACATCCCAATCTCTTTACTTTGTTTTTGTCTTGCTTAGTTTTATTTACTACTTTGTTTGCTGCACTATATCAAAATACAAAAAAATTAGTTGCTAGTTTTACTTTATTTACTATCTTGTTTGCTATATCAAAAACACAAAAAAATTAGTTACTTGCATTCACTTTATCTAGTTTGTTTTATTTACTGTTGCTAAAATGGGTACTCCTGAAAATACTAAGTTGTGTGACTTCACAACCACAAATAATAATGATTTCTTATGCACACCTATTGCTCCACCTGCTACTACGAGCAGAATTCTTTGAAATTAAACCCGCTTTACTCGAATCTTATTATGCGAGAGCAATTTTCTGAGTGTTAGTTATGATGATGCTGCTGCCCATCTCAATAATTTTGTTGAACTTTGTGAAATGCAAAAATATAAAGATGTAGATGGTGACATTATAAAATTAAAATTGTTCCCTTTCTCATTAAGAGGAAGAGCTAAAGATTGGTTGCTATCTCTGCCTAAGAATAGTATTGATTCATGGACTAAATGCAAGGATGCTTTTATTGGTAGATATTATCCCCCTGCTAAAATTATATCTTTGAGGAGTAGCATAATGAATTTTAAACAATTGGATACTGAGCATGTTGCACAAGCATGGGAAAGAATGAAATCTTTGGTTAAAAATTGCCCAACCCATGGAGTGACTACTTGGATGATCATCCAAACCTTTTATGCAGGACTGAATTTTTCTTCGCGGAACCTATTGGATTCAGCTGCTGGAGGTACCTTTATGTCCATCACTCTTGGTGAAGCAACAAAGCTTCTTGATAATATGATGATCAATTACTCTGAATGGCACACGGAAAGAGCTTCACAAGGTAAGAAGGTAAATTCTGTCGAAGAAACCTCTTCCTTGAGTGATAAGATTGATGCTATTATGTCTATGCTTGTGAATGATATGACTAATATTGATCCTAATAATGTTCCGTTAGCTTCATTGGTTGCTCAAGAAGAACATGTTGATGTAAACTTCATTAAAAATAATAATTTCAACAACAATGCTTACGGAACAATTCTAGTAACAACTATAGGCCATATCCTTATAATAATGGCAACGGCTATGGTAATTCTTATGGGAATTCTTACAACAATAATAGGAACACACCCCCTGGACTTGAAGCCATGCTTAAAGAACTTATTAGTACACAAACTGCTTTTAACAATCTGTTGAAGAAAAGTTTGGGAAAATTGATACACTTGCTTCTAAAGTCGATAGTCTTGCTGCTGATGTTGATCTTTTGAAATCGAAAGTTATGCCTAATGAAAATCATCATAATAAAATTGTTACTACAGCAAATGCCATCCAAGTTAGAATTAATGAGAATATAAGATTGATGGCCGAATTGCGTGCTAGGTGGGAAAGAGAAGAAAATGAAAAAGAAGAGAACATAGCTAAAGTTTGGACTATAACCACCACTAGTAATGCTAATGCTACACAAGTTGCTGCACCTCCTACTAATAATAATAAAAGAATTGGTGTTAGCAATGTTTCCACTTCTAATGCGAAGCGCGAAACTTACTGAACTCGCTAAAGCTGCTGAAATTGCTCGTGATAAAGCTGCTGAAATTTTTTCCAACATTGGGGATGATGATCCCATTGCTTTAGATTATAATGGTTTGAATTTTGATGATTGCCACATCTCTGAAGTTATAAAGTTCTTGCAAAAACTTGCTAAAAGTCCTAATGCTAGTGCTATAAATTTGGCTTTCACAAAACATATTACAAATGCTCTCATAAAAGCTAGAGAAGAGAAACTAGAGCGCGAAGCCTCTATTCCTAGAAAGCTAGAGGATGGTTGGGAACCCATCATTAAGATGAAGGTCAAAGATTTTGATTGTAATGCTTTATGTGATCTTGGTGCAAGTATTTCCGTTATGCCTAAGAAAATTTATAATATGCTTGACTTGCCACCGCTGAAAAATTGTTATTTGGATGTTAATCTTGCTGATCATTTTACAAAGAAACCTTTGGGGAAAGTTGATAATGTTCGCATTACCGTTAACAATAACCTTGTCCCCGTTGATTTTGTTGTCTTGGATATTGAATGCAATGCATCTTGTCCCATTATATTGGGAAGACCTTTTCTTCGAACTGTTGGTGCTATCATTGATATGAAGGAAGGTAATATAAAATATCAATTTCCTCTCAAGAAAGGTATGGAACACTTCCCTAGAAAGAGAATGAAGTTACCGTTTGATTCTATTATTAGAACAAATTATGATGTTGACACTTCGTCTCTCGATAATACTTGATGCACACTTTCTGCGCCTAGCTGAAAGGCGTTAAAGAAAAGCGCTTATGGGAGACATCCCATATTTTTAATACAGTACTTTGTTTTTATTTTGTGTCTTGGAAGTTGTTTACTACTGTAGCAACCTCTCCTTATCTTAGTTTAGTGTTTTTTTGTGCCAAGTAAAGTCGTTGATAGTAAAGTTCATACTAGATTTGGATTACTGCGCAGAAACAGATTTCTTTGCTGTCACGAATCTGGGCAAAATTCTCTGTAGGTAACTCAGAAAATTATGCCAATTTACGTGAGTGATCCTCAGATATGTACGCAACTTTCATTCAATTTGAGCATTTTCATTTGAGCAAGTATGGTGCCTCAATAAAATTTGTCAATACGAAGCTGTACTGTTTTGACAGATTCTGCCTTTTATTTCGCATTGCCTGTTTTGTTATGTTCGATGGATATTTCGATTCCATTGACTTTCAGTAGCTTTGTGCAATGTCCAGAATTGTTAAGAATGATTATGTCACCTCTGAACATGTATATTTTGATTGTGCACTATAACCCTCTAATGAGTTGTTCTAAGTTTGGTGTGGAGGAAGTTTTCAAGGATCAAGAGAGGGAGATGATACAACATGATCAAGGAGAGTGAAAGCTCTAAGCTTGGGGATGCCCCGGTGGTTCACCCCTGCATATATCAAGAAGACTCAAGCGTCTAAGCTTGGGGATGCCCAAGGCATCCCCTTCTTCATCGACAACATTATCGGAGTTCCTCCCCTGAAACTATATTTTTATTCCATCACATCTTATGTGCTTTGCTTGGAGCGTCGGTTTGTTTTTGTTTTTTGTTTTGTTTGAATAAAATGGATCCTAGCATTCTTTGTGTGGGAGAGAGACACGCTCCGCTGTTGCATATGGACAAGTATGTCCTTAGGCTTTACTCATAATATTCATGGCGAAGTTTTTTCTTCGTTAAATTGTTATATGGTTGGAATTGGAAAATGATACATGTAGTAATTGCTAAAATGTATTGGGTAATGTGATACTTGGCAATTGTTGTGCTCATGTTTAAGCTCTTGCATCATATACTTTGCACCCTGATGTCTACTTCCCCCTCCTTTTCCTGTAGACAGTGTTGGGCCTCCAAGAGCAGAGGTTTGTAGAACAGCAGCAAGTTTTCCCTTAAGTGGATCACCCAAGGTTTATCGAACTCAGGGAGGAAGAGGTCAAAGATATCCCTCTCATGCAACCACTGCAACCACAAAGCAAGAAGTCTCTTGTGTCCCCAACACACCTAATAGGTGCACTAGTTCGGCGAAGAGATAGTGAAATACAGGTGGTATGAATATATATGAGCAGTAGCAACGGTGCCGGAAAATAGCTTGCGGGCGTGTAGTTGATGGTGGTAGTATTGCAACAAGTAGTAACACGGTGAAATAGTAAATAAGCGTAGTAACGCAGCGAGTATTTAGGAACAAGGCCTAGGGATTAGACTTTCACTAGTGGACACTCTCAACATTGATCACATAACGGAACGAGATAAATGCATACTCTACACTCTTGTTGGATGATGAACACATTGCGTAGGATTACACGAACCCTCAATGCCGGAGTTAACAAGCTCCACAATTTGTTCATATTTAAGTAACCTTATAGTGTAAGATAGATCAAAAGACTAAACCAAGTACTAGCATAGCATGCACACTCTGTCACCTTCATGCATATGTAGGAGGAATAGATCACATCAATATTATCATAGCAATAGTTAACTTCGCAATCTACAAGAGATCATGATCATAGCATAAACCAAGTACTAACACGGTGCACACACTTGTCACCTTTACACACGTGCAGGAGGAATAGAACTACTTTAATAACTTTGCTAGAGTAGCACATAGATAAATTGTGATACAAACTCATATGAATCTCAATCATGTAAAGCAGCTCATGAGATTATTGTATTGAGGTACATGGGAGAGATGAACCACATAGCTACCGGTACAGCCCCGAGCCTCGATGGAGAACTACTCCCTCCTCATGGGAGCAGTAGCGGTGATGAAGATGGCGGTGGAGATGGCAGCGGTGTCGATGGAGAAGCCTTCCGGGGCACTTCCCCGCTCCGGCGGCGTGCCGGAACGAGACTCCTGTCCCCCGGATCTTGGCCTCGCGATGGCGGCGGCTCCGGAAGGTTTCGTGGTTTTTGTCGAACGTATCGGGGTTTTCGATCCGGGGGCTTTATATAGGCGAAGAGGCGGCGCAGGAGGGTCGAAGGGGCGACGAAACCATAGGGCGGCGCGGCCAGGGCCTGGGCCGCGCCACCCTATCATCTGGGGGCCCAGTGCCCCCCCTCTGGTCCTTCCCGGGTGTTCTGGATGCTTCCGGTGAAAATAGGAACTTGGGCGTTGATTTCGTCCGATTCCGAGAATATTTCGTTACTAGGATTTCTGAAACCAAAAACAGCAGAAAACAAGAACCGGCACTTCGGCATCTTGTTAATAGGTTAGTTCCGGAAAATGCACGAATATGACATAAAGTGTGCATAAAACATGTAGATAACATCAATAATGTGGCATGGAACATAAGAAATTATCGATACGTCGGAGACGTATCAGCATCCCCAAGCTTAGTTCTGCTCGTCCCGAGCGAGGTAAAACGATAACATAGATAATTTCGGAGTGACATGCCATCATAAACTTGATCATACTATTTGTAAAGCATATGTAGTGAATGCAGCGATCAAAACAATGGTAATGACATGAGTAAACAAGTGAATCATAAAGCAAAGACTTTTCATGAATAGCACTTCAAGACAAGCATCAATAAGTCTTGCATAAGAGTTAACTCATAAAGCAATAATTCAAAGTAAAGGCATTGAAGCAACACAAAAGAAGATTAAGTTTCAGCGGTTGCTTTCAACTTGTAACATGTATATCTCATGGATATTGTCAACATAGAGTAATATAATAAGTGCAATAAGCAAGTATGTAGGAATCAATGCACAGTTCACACAAGTGTTTGCTTCTTGAGGTGGAGAGAAATAGGTGAACTGACTCAACATTGAAAGTAAAAGAATTGTCCTCCATAGAGGAAAAGCATCGATTGCTATATTTGTGCTAGAGCTTTGATTTTGAAAACATGAAACAATTTTGTCAACGGTAGTAATAAAGCATATGCATCATGTAAATTATATCTTATAAGTTGCAAGCCTCATGCATAGTGTACTAATAGTGCCCGCACCTTGTCCTAATTAGCTTGGACTACCGGATCATCACAATGCACTCGTTTTAACCAAGTGTCACAAAGGGGTACCTCTATGCCGCCTCGTACAAAGGTCTAAGGAGAAAGCTCGCATTGGATTTCTCGCTATTGATTATTCTTCAACTTAGACATCCATACCGGGACAACATAGACAACGAGATAATGGACTCCTCTTTTATGCATAAGCATGTAACAACAATTAATAATTTTCTCATTTGAGATTGAGGATATATGTCCAAAGCTCGAAACTTCCACCATGGATCATGGCTTTAGTTAGCGGCCCAATGTTCTTCTCTAACAATATGCATGCTTAACCATAAGGTGGTAGATCTCTCTTACTTCGGACAAGACGGACATGCATAGCAACTCACATGAAATTCAACAAAGAGTAGTTGATGGCGTCCCCAGTGAACATGGTTATCGCACAACAAGCAACTTAATAAGAGATAAAGTGCATAATTACATATTCAATACCACAATAGTTTTTAGGCTATTTGTCCCATGAGCTATATATTGCAAAGGTGAATGATGGAGTTTAAAGGTAGCACTCAAGCAATTTACTTTGGAATGGCGGAAAATACCATGTAGTAGGTAGGTATGGTGGACACAAATGGCATAGTGGTTGGCTCAAGTATTTGGATGCATGAGAAGTATTCCTTCTCGATACAAGGTTTAGGCTAGCAAGGTTGTTTGAAACAAACACAAGGATGAACCGGTGCAGCAAAACTCACATAAAAGACATATTGAAAACATTATAAGACTTTACACCGTCTTCCTTGTTGTTCAAACTCAATACTAGAAATTATCTAGACCTTAGAGAGACCAATTATGCAAACCAAATTTTAGCATGCTCTATGTATTTCTTCATTAATGGGTGCAAAGCATATGATGCAAGAGCTTAAACATGAGCACAACAATTGCCAAGTATCACATTACCCAAGACATTTTAGCAATTACTACATGTATCATTTTCCAATTCCAACCATATAACAATTTAACGAAGAAGAAACTTCGCCATGAATATTATGAGCTAAGAACACATGTGTTCATACGAACCAGCGGAGCGTGTCTCTCTCCCACACAAGCGTGATGTAATCCAATTTATTCAAACACAAAACAAAAACAAAAACAAACCGACGCTCCAAGAAAAGCACATAAGATGTGATGGAATAAAAATATAGTTTCAGGGGAGGAACCTGATAATGTTGTCGATGAAGAAGGGGATGCCTTGGGCATCCCCAAGCTTAGACCCTTGAGTCTTCTTGATATATGCAGGGGTGAACCACCGGGGCATCCCCAAGCTTAGAGCTTTCACTCTTCTTGATCATAGTATATCATCCTCCTCTCTTGACCCTTGAAAACTTCCTCCACACCAAACTCGAAACAACTCATTAGAGGGTTAGTGCACAATAAAAATTAACATATTCAGAGGTGACACAATCATTCTTAACACTTCTGGACATTGCATAAAGCTACTGGACATTAATGGATCAAAGAAATTCATCCAACATAGCAAAAGAGGCAATGCGAAATAAAAGGCAGAATCTGTCAAAACGAACAGTTCGTATTGACGAATTTTAAAATGGCACCAGACTTGCTCAAATGAAAATGCTCAAATTGAATGAAAGTTGCGTACATATCTGAGGATCATGCACGTAAATTGTCTTAATTTTCTGAGCTACCTACAGGGAGGTAGACCCAGATTCGTGACAGCAAAGAAATCTGGAACTGCGCAGTAATCCAAATCTAGTACTTACTTTTCTATCAACGGCTTAACTTGGCACAATAAAACACTAAACTAAGATAAGGAGAGGTTGCTACAGTAGTAAACAACTTCCAAGACACAAAATAAAAACAAAGTACTGTAGGTAAAAACACATGGGTTATCTCCCAAGAAGTTCTTTTCTTTATAGCCATTAAGATGGGCTCAATGAGTTTTAATGATGCACTCGCAAGAAATAATATTTGAAGCAAAAGAGAGCATCAAGAGGCAAATTCAAAACACATTTAACTCTAACATGCTTCCTATGCATAGGAATCTTGTAAATAAACAAGTTCATGAATAGCAAAGTAACAAGCATAGGAAGATAAAACAAGTGTAGCTTCAAAAATTTCAGCACATAGAGAGGTGTTTTAGTAACATGAAAATTTCTACAACCATATTTTCCTCTCTCATAATAACTTTCGGTAGCATCATGAGCAAACTCAACAATATAACTATCACATAAAGCATTCTTATCATGAGTCTCATGCATAAAATTATTACTCTCCACATAAGCATAGTCAATTTTATTAGTAATAGTGGGAGCAAATTCAACAAAGTAGCTATCAAATATAGGAGGCATATTGTAATCATAATCAAATTCATCCTCCATAACAGGTGGTACCAAAAGACTACTATCATTATAATCATCATATATAGGAGGCAAAGTATCATCAAAGAAAATTTTCTCCTCAATGCTTGGGGGACTAAAAAGATCATGAAAACCAGCTTCCCCAAGCTTAGAATTTTCCATATTATTAGCAACAATGGTGTTCAAAGTATTCATGCTAACATGTTCCATGGGTTTTTTAATTTTCGGATCAAACCATCCATGTCTTAACTCAGGAAATAGAATAAAAAGCTCATTGTTGTCCATTATGCCAAACTAGTGTAAACAAGAAACAAAAAGATGCAATTGCAGGATCTAAAGGAAATAGCTTTGAGTACTTACGGCGCCGGGAAATAGCTTAGTAGCCGAGATCCGGAGTGTGAGTACCTTTTACCTTTCCTCCCCGGCAACGGCGCCAGAAAATAGCTTGATGTCTACTTCCCCCTCCTTTTCCTGTAGACAGTGTTGGGCCTCCAAGAGCGAGAGGTTTGTAGAACAGCGAGCAAGTTTTCCCTTAAGTGGATCACCCAAGGTTTATCGAACTCGGGGAGGAAGAGGTCAAAGATATCCCTCTCATGCAACCCCGCAACCACAAAGCAAGAAGTCTCTTGTGTCCCCAACACACCTAATAGGTGCACTAGTTCGGCGAAGAGATAGTGAAATACGAGTGGTATGAATATATATGAGCAGTAGCAACGGTGCCAGAAAATAGCTTGCGGGCGTGTAGTTGATGGTGGTAGTATTGCAGCAGTAGTAACACAGTGAAATAGTAAACAAGCAGTAGTAACGCAGCAGTATTTAGGAACAAGGCCTAGGGATTAGACTTTCACTAGTGGACACTCTCAACATTGATCACATAACTGAACAGATAAATGCATACTCTACACTCTTGTTGGATGATGAACGCATTGCGTAGGATTACACGAACCCTCAATGCCGGAGTTAACAAGCTCCACAATTTGTTCATATTTAAGTAACCTTATAGTGTAAGATAGATCAAAAGACTAAACCAAGTACTAGCATAGCATGCACACTTGTCACCTTCATGCATATGTAGGAGGAATAGATCACATCAATATTATCATAGCAATAGTTAACTTCGCAATCTACAAGAGATCATGATCATAGCATAAACCAAGTACTAACACGGTGCACACACTGTCACCTTTACACACGTGCGGGAGGAATAGAACTACTTTAATAACTTTGCTAGAGTAGCACATAGATAAATTGTGATACAAACTCATATGAATCTCAATCATGTAAAGCAGCTCATGAGATTATTGTATTGAGGTACATGGGAGAGATGAACCACATAGCTACCGGTACAGCCCCGAGCCTCGATGGAGAACTACTCCTCCTCATGGGAGCAGACAGCGGTGATGAAGATGGCGGTGGAGATGGCAGCGGTGTCGATGGAGAAGCCTTCCGGGGGCACTTCCCCGCTCCGGCAGCGTGCCGGAACAGAGACTCCTGTCCCCCAGATCTTGGCCTCGCGATGGCGGCGGCTCTGGAAGGTTTCTGTGGTTTTTGTCGAACGTATCAGGGTTTTCGATCCAGGGGCTTTATATAGGCGAAGAGGCGGCGCAGGAGGGTCGAAGGGGCGACGAAACCATAGGGCGGCGCGGCCAGGGCCTGGGCCGCGCCACCCTATCATCTGGGGGCCCAGTGCCCCCCCTCTGGTCCTTCCCGGTGTTCCGGATGCTTCCGGTGAAAATAGGAACTTGGGCGTTGATTTCGTCCGATTCCGAGAATATTTCGTTACTAGGATTTCCGAAACCAAAAACAGCGAAAACGAGAACCGGCACTTCGGCATCTTGTTAATAGGTTAGTTCCAGAAAATGCACGAATATGACATAAAGTGTGCATAAAACATGTAGATAACATCAATAATGTGGCATGGAACATAAGAAATTATCGATACGTCGGAGACGTATCACACCGATTAATGAAGAAATACATAGAGCATGCTAAAATTTGGTTTGCATATTTGGTCTCTCTAAAGTCTAGATAATTTCTAGTATTGAGTTTGAACAACAAGGAAGACGGTGTAGAGTCTTATAATGTTTACAATATGTATTTTATGTGAGTTTTGCTTGCATCGGTTCATCCTTGTGTTTGTTTCAAATAGCCTTGCTAGCCTAAACCTTGTATCGAGAGGGAATACTTCTCATGCATCCAAAATACTTGAGCCAACCACTATGCCATTTGTGTCCACCATACCTACCTACTACATGGTATTTCTCCGCCATTCCAAAGTAAATTGCTTGAGTGCTACCTTTAAATTTCTATCCTCTACCTTTACAATATATAGCTCATGGGACAAATAGCTTAAAAACTATTGTGGTATTGAATATGTACTTATGCACTTTATCTCTTATTAAGTTGCTCGTTGTGCGATAACCATGTTCTCGGGGACGCCATCAACTACTCTTTGTTGAATATCATGTGAGTTGCTATGCATGTTCGTCTTGTCTGAAGTAAGAGCGATCTACCACCTTATGGTTAGAGCGTGCATATTGTTAGAGAAGAACATTGGGCCGCTAACTAAAGCCATGATCCATGGTGGAAGTTTCAGTTTTGGACATATATCCTCAATCTCAAATGAGAAAATTAATTGTTGCTACATGCTTATGCATAAAAGAGGAGTCCATTATCTGTTGTCTATGTTGTCCCGGTATGGATGTCTAAGTTGAGAATAATCAATAGCGAGAAATCCAATGCGAGCTTTCTCCTTAGACCTTTGTACAGGCGGCATAGAGGTACCCCTTTGTGGCACTTGGTTAAAACATGTGCATTGCGATAATCCCGGTAGTCCAAGGTAATTAGGACAAGGTGCGGGCACTATTAGTATACTATGCATGAGGCTTGCAACTTGTAAGAAATAATTTACATGATACATATGCTTTATTACTACCGTTGACAAAATTGTTTCTTGTTTTCAAAATCAAAGCTCTACCACAAATATAGCAATCGATGCTTTCCTCTTTGGAGGACCATTCTTTTAATTTTATGTTGAGTCAGTTCACCTATTTCTCTCCATCTCAAGAAGCAAACACTTGTGTGAACTATGCATTGATTCCTACATACTTGCATATTGCACTTATTATATTACTCTGTGTTGACAATATCCATGAGATATACATGTTACAAGTTGAAAGCAACCGCTGAAACTTCATCTTCCTTTGTGTTGCTTCAATGCTTTTACTTTGAATTATTGCTTTATGAGTTAACTCTTATGCAAGACTTATTGATGCTTGTCTTGAAGTACTATTCATGAAAAGTCTTTGCTATATGATTCATTTGTTTACTCATGTCATATACATTGTTTTGATCGCTGCATTCGCTACATATGCTTACAATAGTATGATCAAGGTTATGATGGCATGTCACTCCAGAAATTATCTTTGTTTATCGTTTACCTGCTCGGGACGAGCAGGAACTAAGCTTGGGGATGCTGATACGTCTCCGACGTATCGATAATTTCTTATGTTCCATGCCACATTATTGATGATATCTACATGTTTTATGCACACTTTATGTCATATTCGTGCATTTTCCGGAACTAACCTATTAACAAGATGCCGAAGTGCCGATTGCGGTTTCTCGCTGTTTTTGGTTTCAGAAATCGTAGTAAGGAAATATTCTCGGAATTGGACGAAATCAACGCCCAGGGTCCTATTTTGCCACGAAGCTTCCAGAAGACCGAAGAGTCAACGAAGTGGGGCCACGAGGTAGCCAGACCACAGGGCGGCGCGGCCCAAGCCCTGGCCGCGCCGACCTATGGTGTGGGCCCCTCGTGACGCCCCTTGACCTGCCCTTACGCCTACAAATAGCCTTCGTCGCGAAACCCCTAGTACCGAGAGCCACGATACGGAAAACCTTCCAGAGACGCCGCTGCCGCCAATCCCATCTCGGGGGATTCAGTAGATCGCCTCCGGCACCCTGCCGGAGAGGGGAATCATCTCCCGGAGGACTCTACGCCGCCATGGTCGCCTCCGGAGTGATGTGTGAGTAGTCTACCCTCGGACTACGGGTCCATAGCAGTAGCTAGATGGTTGTCTTCTCCCCATTGTGCTTAATTGTCGGGTCTTGTGAGCTGCCGAACATGATCAAGATCATCTATCCGTAATTCTATATGTTGTGTTTGTTGGGATCCGATGAATAGAGAATACTTGTTATGTTGATTATCAATTTATATCTATGTGTTGTTTATGATCTTGCATGCTCTCCGTTACTAGTAGATGCTCGGCCAAGTAGATGCTTGTAACTCCAAGAGGGAGTATTTATGCTCGATAGTGGGTTCATGTCTCCGTGAATGCAGGGAGTGACGAAACCACTAAGATTATGGATGTGTTGTTGCCACTAGGGATAAAACATTGGTGCTATGTTCGAGGATGTAGTTACCGATTACATTACGCGCAATACTTAATGCAATTGTCCGTTGTTAGCAACTTAATACTGGAGGGGTTCGTATGATAACCTCGAAGGTGGACTTTTTAGGCATAGATGCATGCTTTGGATAGCGGTCTATGTACTTTGTCGTAATGCCCAATTAAATCTCACTATACTCATCATAATATGTATGTGCATGGTCATGCCCTCTTTATTTGTCAATTGCCCAACTGTAATTTGTTCACCCAACATGCTCGTTTATCTTATGGGAGAGACACCTCTAGTGAACTGTGGACCCCGGTCCAATTCTCTATACTTGAAATACAATCTATCGCAATACTCGTTCTCATTGTTTTCCGCAAACAATCATCATCCACACTATACATCTAATCCTTTGTTACAGCAAGCCGGTGAGATTGACAACCTCGCTCGTTTCGTTGGGGCAAAGTACTTGGTTTGTGTTGTGCGGGTTCCACGTTGGCGCCGGAATCCCGGTGTTGCGCCGCACTACATCTCGCCACCATCAACCTTCAACGTGCTTCTTGGCTCCTCATCGGTTCGATAAACCTTGGTTTCATACGAGGGAAAACTTGCCGCTGTACGCATCACACCTTCCTCTTAGGGTTCCCAACGGACGCGTGCTGTACGCGTATCAAGCTCTTTTTCTGGCGCCGTTGCCGGGGACGAGAAGGAAATTACACCACAGAGATTTCTAACTCCCTCGTCAACTACGCGCCAGCAATGACGATCACCACTTGCTGTCATACTCTCATGGGCTATATGAGATCTCACTTTTGATGCATGCCCATGGAAAGATACCTAACCCACATAGACAACACAAGGGCGCATATATGATGGGTTAGTTCATGAAGCATAATACCATACCACGTGACTTCACGTGGCACATTCTTCATGCTTCATGTGTTGACCAAACTTAAATCTATTCACTCTTTGTATTGGTCAACCTTGTATCTTCTCATGATCTATCATACTATCTTGAGGTGTATAAAGAATTCTTCATTTATTTGCATGCTCTAAATCTTAGTCAATCATAGCTCAACTTATGAGACTATCATGACTCCGACTTAGAACCATAACTTGAATTCTTCACTTGGAATCAAGCTCTCAAGATCTTGATCATTCATTGCTTATCACATAAACTAGAGCATGACTAATATTGAGTTCCACATAAGAACTCTTTCTTAATTTCTTCTTCTTGAGCATATCACATATATATCTTCAAATCGATGATCTTGATGCCAATACACAAGGTATATCTTTATCTTCATGGCATCCATACTTGAATCGAACACATGGACTACAAGTAGTACCTATGGAATATTCCTTCATATAAACTTAATGAAAACATTAGTCCATAGGGGTTGTCACTATTTACCAAAACCACACATAGGGGCAATATACCCTTACACATAGTCCAAAGAAATACAAAGTTTTCTTATGATCTAGGTGCATATTGTTAATCGTTCATATCGAGACTACTTAATCATCGGCCAACATAAATAAACCTAAGTTTTTTTACAAATGGACTAGGGAATAGTATATTAGCAATTAGGATCAAACCAGTACATCCGGATGTGTGCTCGATGGCGGATTTTGTACTCCGGTGGAAAGGTGCATGCACCCAAGGTCGTTCGTAGAAAATGTGTGTGCACCACCCACGGGCGAGGGCATCGGAACGGTACTCGCATCCATGGTCATGGTCTTGGGTGAGGTACCCGGAGCGACGGTTGAGGTCGTTGGAGAGGCGCATGCACCCACGGTCAAGGGTGTCGGACATGTGCACGCCGCCATAGAGAGGGTGAGAGTTCCCCGTGATATCTAGAGGTTGGGAAATGGATATGGTCCAGATTTAAATCTGGGTGGTCTGGATCGCTTTGGGCCTTTAAACACTTGTAAAGTCATGTACAATGGTAGGTGCTATGATAAAAATCAATATTGTCCTTGAGCACCAGTGCTTATTTTCACATGAGAGGTGCCTAGCTAGGCATCTGTCTAGTACAATTACCAATGTTTTCCTTAAGAACCTTCCATTATGCATGCCATGAAGGGTAAATAGGTTGAAAGATAATGATTAAAATAACGTACATGTTCAAACAATATATACCTACTACTATTTGAATCTCGGAGGCCTTGTCATCGATCTTCATCACCATTATCACCCTCATTCATCCAAACCCTAGTGTGGATTTGCACATGTACTTGTTTCATCATTCATACCATTATGATTATGTTGTTGATGGCTCCCAAGTGTAGGAGATCAATTGTAGTACTTTTCAATAAAAGAGAGTGGATTTGGTGTTCAGGGGGGTACGTGCGCACCCCCTAGATCGATACCGTTGATTTGCTTTTAGATTCGCGGAGTTCTAACGGAGATCAAACGGGCTGTGAAATCCCAATCCCGTGATTCCGACTGCATCGAGCACGGCAGGCTCGATTCCGCCCGCGAGCCTGGGCCTCGCCCCCAGAGAGCTGCCTCCTCGTCGTCCTACTTCGCGCCGCCATCTCGCCCCGGCCGGACTCGCCGACGGCCCGCGCCAGGAGTTTACAGACGTGCGTGCACAGCGCCACGAAGCTGATTCCTCCCCCAAATCAACTCGTTTCCTCTCCCAAATAAAACACGAAGACGCGAGGAGGGGCTCGGCTGATTCCCAAATCGAACACGCCATAGATCAGCTTGCCCGCGCGAGCGTCCACGGAGGAGGGGCGGAAGTCGACCTCCTGAGCACCCGCACCTCCATTTCTTCCCTATAGAGCAGCTCCGCTGAATCAATTTTGAGTCTGGTACTCACTGTCGTTTTTGGAGTAGAGCATCGATGGCTCTGGTTGGAAATCCTCGACCCGGCGCCAGAGCTCGGCGGCCTCGACGGATCCCTTGCTGCGGCTGATGAAGCGGAGCCCCTTGACCGCGCGCTTGGCACCGGCGCGGGACCGATTGACAAGGGCCTGGATGCGTCGCCGCTCGCGGGCCGCCATGGCGACCTCGCGCTGTAGCTCGCCATGCGTGGGCGTGGGCGCACGGGGGAGGGGAGGGCGCCGGCGACGGGGACCGGGCGGCTCAGGGGTGCGTGACGGGATGGCGGCGGCGCCGTAGAGCTCCACGAGGTCGGCCGCATCGACACAGTACAGGCGTCGCTTGATGGCCGCGACCATCTCCGCGAGGCTGTTGAGCAGGACGATGAACGCCCCCGCCGTCGGCGAGGAGGTGGTTGGTGGAGACGGTCAGCGAGATGGAGGGGGTCTGGATGAGGCTCAGCGACCGGTCGACGCGCGCGAAGTCGGCAGCGGCGAGGGGCATGGCGGCGTCGGCGACGACGAGCTCGGCCCCGGCGTTGCTGCAGGCGACCTGGGGGATGTTGGTCGCCGGGTCGAGCTCCACGGTGGGGATTTTTTATTCCCAGATTAAATATTGATTGAATCATGCCTGGCTCCTCCTTTCCACCTCAGCACCTCACGGCAAGGACTAACGGCGTTAGACACATGTCGTTTCGTGGGGGCGTGCTCACGTACCCATGTGATTACCGAGCTTCATCCGTTCAATAAAAAATGTTGTTGAACCCACGAGGAGCTGTATTGGTTAACGGATTTGACAAGCAAACAATAATAATAATGCAGTAATTTTGATGTTTTGTGTGTATAATTTGCAATAAAGTAAAATGAAGAAAGTAAATTGCAGTATGTAAATGCCCTCAATGAGAGAAAGCACGATCCTCTATGCAGAAACAGGATAAGATCAAGTGTCTGTGTGTGTGCTTATATGAGACAAATGTTCCCGAGGGCGGCATGGATTTACTAACATCAGAGTTCTACACAACATGGCAAATATTTTTGTCAAGTTTCATTCAATTAGGGGCGGAGCCTAAATTAGGTGCAGCCATAGATATGAGCAAGCGCACCCCTTATGATGGATCCTAGAGCCATTTTCATGAGCAAGTATAGGAATCATTAAGACATAAATGTCCCACCATAGCAATAAGATCATTGCTCCCCGATATAAACCACTCTAATGCAACTCATAGTATTGGAAAACAGTTTCTATCATTTCGTCCCTTCCAACACACATTCATTACATTAAAGTGCAGCCCTACGAGCCCATATAGGTGAAGCAATATGAGATGATGTTCGCATAAAACCATCATAGAACAACATAAAAGATAGAAAAATTGATCAAATACTCATTGCACATCATATAGAATCATAGTTAGATCATCTTATGCTCTCAGGAACGTGGGGAACCACTCACAAGTGTCAAACATGATATGGACCAGAGGCATAATAGTTACAACACAATCTAAATATATAATCTCTCCACCAAATAAAGATAAAGTACCAATCACAAACATACAACTAGCCTCAAAACGATATCCGGTATTCAATGCAACACAAACTATGAGGGGGATGAAGTCAATCTTGTAGATGGAGATGGTGGTGATGATGATATTGATGGAGATGCCTCTCCCAAGCCAAGGAGGAGTGGTGATATCGATGGCGTGATTTCCGCTTCACCGGAGGCACCGGTGCAGCAGGATCTGCCCTCTCCCGGAGTAGAAGAGGACCTTCACCTCCGTCGCCGCCTCAATAAATCTCGGGAAAAATATGGCTACGTTTTTGTGTGAAACGGAGGATCTAGTATAAAAGAGGGCTCGAGACGATGCCCGAGGCTAAAACGAGCATGGGTGGCGTGCCTAGAACCTGGTGCCTTTTGGCCCTCGTGGCCCCGCTCGCGTGATTCTTTCGCCCACAGGATGCTTCTTTAGGTGAAAAACTGATCAGGTATTTTTGCTTTGATTTTTAGTTGTCCAGAAGGTCTCTGAAACAATAAAAAACGAAAAAGAAGGTTTTATGCCTCCTACAAATTAAATACCAATGAAGGGGACTTTGTAGGAAAGTCCCAGAAATCAACTAAAAATGCATAAATAATGGTGTATGATGGCATATATCAATGAAACTAAACATATATGTAACAATAATGATGATGTAAAATGCACGTATTAGTTGTTTGCCTCTCTGTGTGAGTAGTTTAATTTGTTCTTGGGGAGATGGAGAAGCCCTAGCAATATCATGAACTGAAATAAAGATTATGGTGTCTTCATTATGTGTGTTGAGATCTTCTTCAATGATGTTGCGTGAATGTAGACCGCACAATGTTTTGCCCCCCTTAGACATTGGAGGACATCATAGTTGTATCATAGTTGCGCAACTACGTGCACCTTTATGTGGGACTCCGCCCATACACACATGCTACAAATACATCATATATCCTAATCATGTTTTAACCATGCTAGTGGTGAATCCGCAACTCTCTAAAAACTCTTTACCCTTATTGCAGTATCAAGTTCTTTACATCACTTACACTATTTCATTTCTCTACTCGCTTTATTTACTATTACTTTCTTAACAACCCAAGACCAACAATCAAGTTCATCACACTTTCCTTTGGGTCGAGAATAACTTGTAAGTTGATGACGGCTACTAGCAACGCTAAAAAGATCTTGATACGTTGGGACTCCAAGTGCAGAGTGTTGTATCAAGGAAGTATCTTCCCCACAAGGGTAACTCGAGGGTTTATATCGAACTCTCGGGGAACTAGATGGAAAAGTATTCTCTTCTCTCTTTTTCAAGCAATCCTGCAAGTATATAAATACCTTGTGTCTCCAACTCCACCGTGTGGTTGTAAAGCACAAGGTTTCGTGTAAGTAAATAACATAAGTAGTAATAAAACAAGTATTAAGATAATATAGATAAAATAACAAAGTAAAAACTGTAAAGAGATTGTTGATTGTTTTTGGTGTTTTGGATGCAAATAAGAAAAGTAAATGTTTTTGTATTTTCCAAATAAAATAGTGCAGCAAATAGAAAGCAATGTAAATGCAAGATAAAGGTGTTTCTTATGATAAAAAGTGGACCGGGATTCATGGGTTCACTTGACTATTCTCTCATAAAGTTGTCGTGAATAAAAAGCAATTCATCAATGAGATATGAAGGTGCAAATAATATTATATATAAGATCATAATTAATATGGGCATCACGTCCTAACATAGATATGATGCAACACACCTCTCTTATGCTCCACAAGAATGAAACTTCAGCAAGCTTGTATTAAGAATTAATAGAGCATAGCAATAAGTACTTTGACATGAAGTTTCAATATCAAATATACTACCTTGAACAAACAAGATCACCATTACTATCACATGATGAACATAGAACATGCATTCACTTTATCCCTAGTGAGGTAGCAAAATAAAGGTAAAAACCATAATAGCTCTCGAACATATTGTCACTATCCAATTACTAAAACCCTGCTACTCCATTTAACACACACATTACCCCACACACGCTCGTGCATAGATGTTGGATCAGAACATGAACTTAAGAACGGGGTACATAATATGCATATATCAACAGATCTCACAAATACAATAACATCATATCTCATATAAAAATATCATAGAACAAGGATCCACCACATAGGTATTAGAAATATGACCATAATCATGATAGGCAACTCATATGGCACTAAGTACTATGAAGAACATGAGAGAAATAGATCAAGCTACTGCCACAAACCCGTAGTCTAGAGGTGGACTACTCCCTCTTGGTCATGGTGATGACGATGAAGACGTTGGAGAAGGTGGAGATCCCTCAAGCGGCGATCCCGACGGAATTTCCCCCCTTCAATCTTCTCTGCAGCAGCCTCCGTTTTGGTGTTTCTATCTTTCTGCAGTGCTCTTCTCCCGAGAACTCTTCGCGGACATATATATAGTCTTTTTAAGGAAAAATATTCCGGTGGTCGAAAGAATCAAGGCAATCAGACGATCGAGGAGCGAATGGAAGTGGGTGGCACGACCAAGCTTCTAGGCTGCGCCACCTGGCCTCGTTCGGTCCTCGGGCCTCTCCAGGTGTGCTCCAAAAGTCCATTAGGTTCCTCCCAGTGAACAAATGATGCTCCAAAAATTCCAGGTCAATTTGACTCCGTATAGGTCTCTAAAAGTGAAAGATACGCGAAACAGGGTTTTCCTGTTCTGCAGGGTTATAAACCAAATAAAGAGAATCATTGGTAAATCCCCATAAATCAATGTAAAACATGGTATTATCATCATATATGTTGCAAATATGTGGGAATTCAATATGATCAGGGACAAAGTTCATGTATGCATTTTACATGCATCACATGTACGTCTAAGTGAAGGTAAGAAGAGGCAAGTAAACCTTCACCAAATAGCTCTATTGTGCTTTGATACGTTGCAAACGTATCTATATTTTTTGATGCTCCATGCTTGTTTTACACCAATTTCTACATGTTTTGTTTACACTTCGTTGCACTTTTATACATTTGTCGGCACTAACCTATTGAGAAGATGCCATAGTGTCAGTTCCCTGTTTTGCGTTGTTTTGTATTTCAGAAAAGTTGAACAGGAAATATTCTCAGAATTGGACGAAACAAAAGTCGAAGATCTTATTTTTCCGTAACGAAGGCGAAGTCCAGAGGAGAGACGAAGAGGGGCCACAGGGCGGCTAGACCAGCCCTAGGCGCGGCCCAGGTCCTAGCCACACCAAGGGGCTGTGTGGTCCCCCTGGCCTCCACCAACCTCGCCCTTCCGCCCATTTATTCACGATCTCGGGAAAAATATAAACACCCGAGCCTCTATCCACGAAAAGTTCCGTCGCGACTGACAAGGGATTAACTTATCAATGCCTACAGATTGTAGACTAGGATTTTAGTCGGAAGTAGAGGGCAAGTAGATCTCGAAGGTTTCAGCCGAAAAGTACTCGACGATATGAAAACTAGGGTTGCGTGAAACAATGAATCGATGCTTTCTTTGTCCCTCGACTCCCCCTTATATAGGAGGCGGAGCCGAGGGATTTGTAATACACAAGTTACAGAGTCCGGGAGGGTTTCTAACCCGTCCCGTAAAATTACAAGTCTATATTTCCTAATACAACTCTAACTTTCCTTAATATAACTTGGGCTTCCAAACTTCATATTCTTCGACTCGTGGGCCTTCGGTAAACCCTGGGTACCATCTTTGGCAGGCCCATTGGGGATGCATATGTCAGTAGCCCCTGAGATTTTGCTTGAATCGAAGAATCAGGGAAAATCTCCAACTTTTTAATCATCCAATAATTCTGTCAAATTTATCACATATCTTTGGATACGCAATTATATATTGTACATGGATAATGGTAATTGGGGCTAGTTCATGTGACGGATCAGGTACTAGTTAACTGCTCTAGTGGCAATCCGCAAAAACCTACTTCAAGATCACGTCCCTGGACATGATCTCGGGATACTGGTGTTAACTCGATAGGTGCCGCTTAAGGTCTTCCATCTGTCGAGTCCCAGTCATGTTTTATCGGGTACCTAACGCGTCCGTTAGAATTTTTCTTCGTATCTGTTGATACGGAAAAAAAGTAGCAAACCGACGTCAAAGACGGTGCCACGCCGCTCAGAACGGATCTGGGGTCTTACCTTCGCAGAGTTTTGCGGCATTCAGAGACTATTCACAGCTTTGGCGCTCTGAGAATATATTGTCGAGTGCTTTTTCGGCTGTTGGAATAGCATATTTTATTGAGTCAACGGATGACTTATCTTGCCTTCCCGATGGGAGTATATGTAGAGTTATTTGTATAACTCGAAATATGCTTACTATTCTTTTTATAATTTCATCGGGCACGCGAACAGCGTTCCCGATGGGAGTAGCCCCCGAGGCTACAGCCAAGGACTTGTGCTTGGTTGTAGGCTCAATACTTTAACGCCTTATGTCGCTATATTGTCATTCTTTCTTGAGCTTTTTATATCTATCGGGTGCGTGACCAGCGCTCCTGATGGGAGTAGCCCCCGAGGCTATGAACAAATGCTTGCTTTTGATCATAGGCTCTCGCCATTTCTATTTTGTCATACTCGACTTTTTCTTTTTTCCAGAGTAGCCCCCGAGCATTTGATCAAAGGCTCTTGAAATAATCAATAGTCTTTTACTGCCACCAATTTCTTTAATCTTCACAGCCGAGTTTTTCTCTTGGCAAAGTGACATCATTACTGACAATAGCCACGATCACTGTATCGGGAAGACGTGAGCACTGCTCTTTCTCTGTCTTGCGGGCCCAAAACCCTCATCAATTTGACACGTCGTGCAATTGGGGGACACACATCCTCCGCTTTTTATGGCGCACGCACTGTAGCGCCTGTTCCGTTCCTTCACAGTCAAAATACACTTTTACCCCTTAGCCACGTGTACAACATCCATCTCAAAATTACTCCATCCAACGGTGCGTCGATTCGTCGATTCCCTATATAAGGTCTTCTTCTTCCTCCGTTCATCCTTTCGCTTGCGCCACATCTATGCCCTTCTCTCCAAAAATCCCCCACTGCGCCCAACACTTCCTGAGCTCAGCCACACTCACACTTACGCCTACACCATTGTTGATGCCACCACACGCACGGCTCACCAGGCACAACACTCCTGAGTCAAAGATGGCGGCGGAAGATCTGGAGTGGGAGAGATCCAAGATTTCGAATCAAGACCTCAACCTGAAGAAGAAGCTCGGGTTCATGAAGAAGAAGGACGCGCTGCGCTTCCCCAGCGAGCAAAGCTATCCATCGCCTCCTATCGAGTACCGGGTCAGTTTTGTTGACCATCTTATTCGCAGTCTCTCTACCCACATTCACGATTTCCTCCGCGGTCTTCTCTTTGTTTACGGGTTGCAGCTGCATCAGCTGACTCCCATTTCCATCCTCCATGTCTCTATTTTCATTACCCTCTGCGAGTGCTTCCTCGGAGTCCATCCTAATTGGGCTCTATGGAAGCGCATCTTCTGCCTCCGCCGCAATGGCTCCCACAACATCGCCTACAACATAGGCGGTGTTGTTATTTACGTTCGCCCTGACGTCGAGTATTTTGACGTCAAATTCCCCGACTCCGTCCAAGGGTGGCACAAAAGATGGCTTTATGTGCACGAAGAAAGCTCCGACTCGGTGGAGTACAACATAGCTCCTTTCGATGGAGGTGCCAAGATTCTTCGCCGCCGATCCTGGGACGCTGAAGCTACCGAAGAAGAAAAAACGGCGACAGAAGCACTGATGTCCCGTATCCACGAGCTTCAAAACACCCGTGGAAAGGAATTGCCGGGTATCCAGATTACAGCGTACTTCCTTAGGATTAGAGTGCAGCCTCAAGATTGCAAAAATCCCCTTTGGATGTATGCTGGCGAAGAAGATGCCGACAGGCTCTCCAAAGACCTTTATGTAAAGGATTTGGAGAAGCTTATCCGAAGAATTTCGTCGCTCAACAAGAAAGATGCTACTCCATCCTCTTGCCGCGTGGAGCCATATAGTGGCACCAATGCCCTCCCCGAGGTAATTGTTTCGACTATTATTTTGTCCTCTCGACTTTTTTAATATTTGTCGACTACTATTTTGCTGAGATCCCTTGCATAACTCCTTGTCGACATATTTTGTCCTTGTAGAATCATCTAGTTCTATTTTCTCTTCCTCCTCTTCCTGAAGGTGGGGAAATCGAAGAACGGGATGTTGTCACCGACGACAACCAGGGTACTTCTCGCCCTGAGAGTGAAATCGCGGGTTCTTAGAAATCCGTGGCTTCCTCTGAAAAAGAAGTTGAATCCGAGGCTACCGCATCGACACACTCCCTCCCCTCAGCTGTTTCTCCAAGGAACAAGAGGAAAAGGGACGAAGTTGCCGACTCCGGCACCTCCAAATCCAGCGCACCTCATGCCGAAGAAGTTGTTCCCGATGAAGAAGGGACAACTTTCAATCCTTATGAAGATGCCCTCGTCAGCTCGTAAGTTCTTGTTGCTTTTTGTTGTTTGCTCCCGATATTTTGTCTATGTTGTTTCTTATATTGTCGCCTTTTTAATGTAGTGGTGACGAGGATGAAAATCCACCTATTGACGCGACTGCTCGAACGAGTACGTCTCGTACTTTAGTTGTCTCTGAAGCTCAACCTGATGGGGATGAAACCTCGCCTCCTCAGCAAGACATAGAGCACCCAACTCCACTTGCGAGCCCCCGTGCCTCTTCACCAAAGAGAGCTAGGGTTGAGCCAGTCAAGGAGCCTACCCTGTTAATTGGTGGTTCCATGACTCCTTCGATGGATGATGTAAGTTTTCTCCTCTTCTTTTATGTTCCGAACATTTCAATGCTTTCAATTTCCCTTTGGTTTTTGCTTGTTGCTGTCGAACTTTCGCTTCCTATATTGATTTCTCTTTCTCTGGTTTTCTTTTTCAGTCTTTGATGAAGGAATTTATCCGTCTTGGTACCCAATTCATCGGGTACCGTGACCATGCTAAGAAGCTTGAAGGTACTATTTTTTCCTGCCTCTTCTGCTAAATAAACTCTCCTTCATTATTTTGTCATGACATTTTACTGTTGTTTGTTTTGCCAGACACTCTTGCGGAAGCTAACAAACGTGCTGATGCTCTTGCTCTCAAGTTGGAGCAAAGCGAAAAAGCTCGCAAGAAAGCTGAATCAGACGCTGCCGCCGTTGAAGATCTTCGAAAAAGACTTCACGACGCGGAAACTTCTTTAAGTGAAAACATAGCTCAGCAGTCTGCTCGTGAAAAAGAAATCCTCACTCGCTTGGAGTCTCAGAGCCGATGTTTTGTTAGTAAGTACTCAGATCGTTGCTATTTCTTTAGGTCATCATATTTGTCCTAGCGCGCTTTTTGACAAGCTTCTTTTTGCTTATTTACGGAAAACGCATCAAGATTTTGATCTAGAAAATCCTGAAGGTGATCGCCTTGTCGACGCGTGATATGTCTCCGACGTATCGATAATTTCTTATGTTCCATGCTTGTTTTATGACAATACCTACATGTTTTGTTCACACTTTATGATGATTTTATGTGTTTTCCGGAACTAACCTATTGACGAGATGCCGAAGTGTCAGTTCCTGTTTTCTGCTGTTTTTGGTTTCAGAAATCCTAGTAAGGAAATATTCTCGGAATTGGACGAAATCAACGCCCAGCATCTTAGAATCCCACGAAGCTTCCAGAACACCCGAGAGCCACCAGAGGAGGGCCCTGTGGGCCCCAGATGACAGGGCGGCACGGCCCAGGCCTTGGCCGCGCCCCCCTAGTGTGTCACCGCCTCGTCAGCCCTCCGACTCCGCCTCTTCGCCTATTTAAAGGTCCCTGACCTAAAACTTCGATACGGAAAAGCCACGGTACGAGAAACCTTCCAGAGCTGCCGCCATCGCGAAGCCAAGATCTGGGGGACAGGAGTCTCTGTTCCGGCACCCTGCCGGGATGGGGAATCGCCCCCGGAGTCATCTCCACCGCCGTCTCCACCGCCATCTTCACCGCCATCGCTGTCTCCATGATGAGGAGGGAGCAATTCACCCGGGGCTGAGGGCTCCGCTGTAGCTATGTGGTTCATCTCTCTCTTTGTGATCAAGTTGAATATCATCTATGTGCTACTCTAGTGATGTTATTAAAGTAGTCTATTCCTCCTGCACGGTGTAATGGTGACAGTGTGTGCATCGTGTAGTACTTGGCGTAGGTTATGATTGTAATCTCTTGTAGATTATGAAGTTAATTATTGCTATGATAGTATTGATGTGATCTATGCCTCCTTCATAGTGTGATGGTGACAAGTGTGCATGCTATGTTAGTTCTCGGTGTAATTGTGTTGATCTATCTTGCACTCTAAGGCTATTTAAACATGAATATCGAATATTGTGGAGCTTGTTAACTCCGGCATTGAGGGTTCGTGTAATCCTACGCAATTAGTGGTGTTCATCATCCAACAACAGAGTGTAGAGTGGTTCTATTATGTGATCATTGTTGAGAGTGTCCATTAGTGAAAGCAGGATCCCTAGGCCTTGCTTCCAAGCATCGAATCTCCGTTTGTTTACTCGTTTTGTTGCATGTTTACTCGCTGCCATATTTTATTCAGATTGCTATTACCACTCATACTCATCCATATTACTTGCATCTCACTATCTCTTCGCCGAACTAGTGCACCTATACATCCGACAAGTGTATTAGGTGTGTTGGGGACACAAGAGACTTCTTGCATTGTGATCGCAGGGTTGCTTGAGAGGGATATCTTTGACCTCTTCCTCCCTGAGTTCGATAAACCTTGGGTGATCCACTTAAGGGAAACTTGCTGCTGTTCTACAAACCTCTGCTCTTGGAGGCCCAACACTGTCTACAAGAATAGAAGCACCCGTAGACATCAACGCGCTCTCCCTCCTTGAGATTCATGGAGATGAGGCACGCCAAGGCCTTGCTGACGCTAAAGCAGGTCTGTCGAGGCTTTTTCCCTACTTCTTCGCGAAGAAAAAAGAACCCGAGATGCGTTAGTGGGTTCACGCCTCTAGTTTTCTGGAAGAGTGACAATAACTTTTAAGATTATAGATGTGATGTTGCTACTAGGGAGAAAACAACAATATTTTATCTAAGGGTAATTCTATTGTTTACTTTACATACATTGCTTAATACGATAATCTGTTGCTTGCAACTTAATACTGGAAGGGGTTCAGACGATAACCGGAAGGTGGATTATTAGTCATATACGCAGTTGGATTACGGTCTATGTATTATGTTGTAATGCCCAAACGAATCTCATAGTAATCATCTTGTCATGTATCGTCTTTATTCTGTCAATTGGACAACTGTAATTTGTTCACCCAACATGTTATTTATCTTTATGAAGAGACACCTCTAGTGAACTGTGGACCCCGGTTCTTTATTTTACATTGATACAATCATCATGTTCTGTTTACTTACTGCAAGCACTGTTCTCTTTCATTTCACTGCAAAAAAACATCTCTTTCCACACTATACATTTAATCCTTGTGTTCAGCAAAACCGGTGAGATTGACAACCTCAATGTGTAAGTTGGGGCAAAGTATTTTAGTTGTGTTGTGTGCAGGTTCCACGTTGTTGCTGATGCCGGTAGTGCGCCCTGCCACAAGTCAGCTAGCAACACCTTCAGAAGTCACACATTTCTCTTACTGGTCGATTAAACCTTGGTTTCTTACGGAGGGAAAACTTGCTAGAGTACTATGCTCATCATACCTTCTCTTGGGGTTCCCCAACGGTGTGCAATCTGCGCTCATCATGCTTTGATACTCTTATTTCAATAATAGATACAAACGTCTTGTGCACTTGCAGACATGACTAGCCATTGCTGCATTTAACTACGACCAACAAACGAGGCCTCCACTTTCTTCTCTAAAACGCATGCGAGCAATGTGGTTGCCACCCCAAATATATAGAATCCATAGACACTCACACCCCTCACTCGTTGACAGTCAACAACATAGGAGGACCTCCCCACTGTTGGTAGAAGGCTCTCCGCCACCATGGAACATGCTTGTGGTAGTGGTACTAGAGGGAGGCGAGATACGAGACTCTGGCTACAACCTAGGGTTTGTCCATGGTGTCTCTTGGAGAGTGACACGACACACACACAAAAATATGGATGACTGATACGTCTCCGACGTATCGATAATTTCTTGTGTTCCATGCCACATTATTGATGATATCTACATGTTTTATGCACACTTTATGTCATATTCGTGCATTTTCTGGAACTAACCTATTAACAAGATGCCGAAGTGCCGCTTGCTCGTTTTCTGCTATTTTTGGTTTCAGAAATCCTAGTAACGAAATATTCTCGGAATTGGACGAAATCAACGCCCATGGTCCTATTTTGCCACGAAGCTTCCAGAAGACCGAAGAGGAGACGAAGTGGGGCCACGAGGCGGCCACACCATAGGGCGGCGCGGCCTGGCCCTTGGTCGCGCCGACCTGTAGTGTGGGGCCCTCGTGTGGCCCCCTGACCTGCCCTTCCGCCTACTTAAAGCCTCCGTCGCGAAACCCCCAGCACCGAGAGCCACGATACGTAAAACCTTCCGCAGACGCCGCCGCCGCCAATCCCATCTCGGGGATTCAGGAGATCGCTCTCCGGCACCCTGCCGGGAGAGGGGAATCATCTCCCGGAGGACTCTACGCCGCCATGGTCGCCTCCGGAGTGATGAGTGAGTAGTCTACCCCTGGACTATGGGTCCATAGCAGTAGCTAGATGGTTGTCTTCTCCCCATTGTGCTTAATTGTCGGGTCTTGTGAGCTGCCGAACATGATCAAGATCATCTATCTGCAATTCTATATGTTGCGTTTGTTGGGATCCGATGAATAGAGAATACTTGTTATGTTGATTATCAAAGTTATGTCTATGTGTTGTTTATGATCTTGCATGCTCTCCGTTACTAGTAGATGCTCCGGCCAAGTAGATGCTTGTAACTCCAAGAGGGAGTATTTATGCTCGATAGTGGGTTCATGTCTCCGTGAATGCGGGGAGTGACGAAACCTCTAAGATTATGGATGTCTTGTTGCCACTAGGGATAAAACATTGGTGCTATGTTCAAGGATGTAGTCACCGATTACATTACGCGCAATACTTAATGCAATTGTCTCGTTGTTAGCAACTTAATACTGGAGGGGGTTCGGATGATAACCTCGAAGGTGGACTTTTTAGGCATAGATGCATGCTCGGATAGCGGTCTATGTACTTTGTCGTAATGCCCAATTAAATCTCACTATACTCATCATAATATGTATGTGCATGGTCATGCCCTCTTTATTTGTCAATTGCCCAACTGTAATTTGTTCACCCAACATGCTGTTTATCTTATGGGAGAGACACCTCTAGTGAACTGTGGACCCCGGTCCAATTCTCTATACTCGAAATACAATCTACCGCAATACTTGTTCTACTCGTTTTCTCGCAAACAATCATCTTCCACACAATACGGTTAATCCTTTGTTACAGACAAGCCGGTGAGATTGACAACCTCACTCGTTTCGTTGGGGCAAAGTACTTTGGTTGTGTTGTGCAGGTTCCACGTTGGCGCCGGAATCTGCGGTGTTGCGCCGCACTACATCCCGCCGCCATCAACCTTCAACGTGCTTCTTGACTCCTACTTGGTTCGATTAAACCTTGGTTTCTTACTGAGGGAAACTTGCCGCTGTGCGCATCACACCTTCCTCTTGGGGTTCCCAACGGACGTGTCAACTACACGCATGAAGAAAATTTCTGGCGCCGTTGCCGGGGAGATCAAGACACGCTGCAAGGGGAGTCTCCACTTCCCAATCTCTTTACTTTGTTTTTGTCTTGCTTTATTTTATTTACTACTTTGTTTGCTGCACTAAATAAAAATACAAAAAAAAATTAGTTGCTAGTTTTACTTTATTTGCTATCTTGTTTACTATATCAAAAACACAAAAAAATTAGTTACTCGCATTTACTTTATCTAGTTTGCTTTATTTACTACTGCTAAAATGGCCACCCCTGAAAATACTAAGTTGTGTGATTTCACAACCACAAATAATAATGATTTCTTATGCACACCTATTGCTCCACCTCGCTACTACAGCAGAATTCTTTGAAATTAAACCCGCTTTATCGAATCTTGTTATGCGAGAGCAATTTTCTCGGTGTTAGTTCCGATGATGTCGCTGCCCATCTTAATAATTTTGTTGAACTATGTGAAATGCAAAAATATAAAGATGTAGATGGTGACATTATAAAACTAAAATTGTTCCCTTTCTCATTAAGAGGAAGAGCTAAAGATTGGTTGCTATCTCTCGCCTAAGAATAGTATTGATTCATGGACTAAATGCAAGGATGCTTTTATTGGTAGATATTATCCCCCTGCTAAAATTATATCTTTGAGGAGTAGCATAATGAATTTTAAACAATTAGATACTGAACATGTTGCACAAGCATGGGAAAGAATGAAATCTCTGGTTAAAAATTGCCCAACCCATGGATCGACTACTTGGATGATCATCCAAACCTTTTATGCAGGACTGAATTTTTCTTCGCGGAACCTATTGGATTCAGCTGCTGGAGGTACCTTTATGTCCATCACTCTTGGTGAAGCAACAAAGCTCCTTGATAATATGATGATTAATTACTCTGAATGGCACACGGAAAGAGCTCCACAAGGTAAGAAGGTAAATTCTGTTGAAGAAACCTCTTCCTTGAGTGATAAGATTGATGCTATTATGTCTATGCTTGTGAATGATAGGACTAATATTGATCCTAATAATGTTCCATTAGCTTCATTGGTTGCACAAGAAGAACATGTTGATGTAAACTTCATTAAAAATAATAATTTCAACAACAATGCTTATCGGAACAATTCTAGTAACAACTATAGGCCATATCCTTATAATAATGGCAACGACTATGGTAATTCTTATGGGAATTCTTACAACAATAATAGGAATTCACCCCCTGGACTTGAAGCCATGCTTAAAGAATTTATTAGTACACAAACTGCTTTTAACAAATCTGTTGAAGAAAAGCTTGGGAAAATTGATATACTTGCTTCTAAAGTCGATAGTCTTGCTTGCGATGTTGATCTTTTGAAATCGAAAGTTATGCCTAATAGGGATATTGAAAATAAAATTGTTACTACAGCAAATGCCATCCAAGTTAGAATTAATGAGAATATAAGATTGATGGCCGAATTGCGTGCTAGGTGGGATAGAGAAGAAAATGAAAAACTAGCTAAAGAAGATAATATAGCTAAAGTTTGGACTATTACCACGACTAGTAATGCTAATGCTACACATGTTGCTGCACCTCCTACTATTAATAATAAAAGAATTGGTGTTAGCAATGTTTCCACTTCTAATGCAAAGCGCGAGAAACTGTCTGAAACTGCTAAAACTGCTGAAACTGCCTGTGATAAAACTGCTGAAATTTTTTCCAACATTGGGAATGATGATCCCATTGCTTTAGATTATAATGGTTTGAATTTTGATAATTGCCACATCTCTGAAGTTATAAAGTTCTTGCAAAAACTTGCTAAAAGTCCTAACGCTAGCGCTATAAATTTGGCTTTCACGCAACATATTACAAATGCTCTCATAAAAGCTAGAGAAGAGAAACTAGAGCGCGAAGCCTCTATTCCTAGAAAGCTAGAGGATGGTTGGGAGACCATCATTAAGATGAAGGTTAAAGATTTTGATTGTAATGCTTTATGTGATCTTGGTGCAAGTATTTCCGTTATGCCTAAGAAAATCTATAATATGCTTGACTTGCCACCTCTGAAAAATTGTTATTTGGATGTTAATCTTGCTGATCATTCTACAAAGAAACCTTTGGAGAAAGTTGATAATGTTCGCATTACCGTTAACAATAACCTTGTCCCCGTTGATTTTGTTGTCTTGGATATTGAATGCAATGCATCTTGTCCCATCATATTGGGAAGACCTTTTCTTCGAACCGTTGGTGCTATCATTGATATGAAGGAAGGTAATATTAAATATCAATTTCCTCTCAAGAAAGGTATGGAACACTTCCCTAGAAAGAGAATGAAGTTACCTTTTGATTCTATTATTAGAACAAATTATGATGTTGACACTTCGTCTCTCGATAATACTTGATACACACTTTCGCGCCTAGCTGAAAGGCGTTAAAGAAAAGCGCTTATGGGAGACAACCCATGTTTTTACTACAGTACTTTGTTTTTATTTTGTGTCTTGGAAGTTGTTTACTACTGTAGCAACCTCTCCTTATCTTAGTTTAGTGTTTTGTTGTGCCAAGTAAAGTCGTTGATAGTAAAGTTCATACTAGATTTGGATTACTGCGCAGAAACAGATTTCTTTGCTGTCACGAATCTGGGCTATTTTCTCTGTAGGTAACTCAGAAAATTATGCCAATTTACGTGAGTGATCCTCAGATATGTACGCAACTTTCATTCAATTTGAGCATTTTCATTTGAGCAAGTCTGGTGCCTCGATAAAATTTGTCAATACGAACTGTTCTGTTTTGACAGATTCTGCCTTTTATTTCGCATTGCCTCTTTTGCTATGTTGGATGAATTTCTTTGATCCATTAATGTCCAGTAGCTTTATGCAATGTCCAGAAGTGTTAATAATGATTGTGTCACCTCTGAACATGTTAATTTTTATTGTCCACTAACCCTCTAATGAGTTGTTTCGAGTTTGGTGTGGAGGAAGTTTTCAAGGATCAAGAGAGGGAGATGATACAACATGATCAAGGAGAGTGAAAGCTCTAAGCTTGGGGATGCCCCGGTGGTTCACCCCTGCATATTCTAAGAAGACTCAAGCGTCTAAGCTTGGGGATGCACAAGGCATCCCCTTCTTCATCGACAACATTATCAGGTTCCTCCCCTGAAACTATATTTTTATTCCGTCACATCTTATGTGCTTTGCTTGGAGCGTCGGTTTGTTTTTGTTTTTTGTTTTGTTTGAATAAAATGGATCCTATCATTCACTTTATGGGAGAGAGACACGCTCCGCTGTAGCATATGGACAAGTATGTCCTTAGGCTTTACTCATAATATTCATGGCGAAGTTTCTTCTTCGTTAAATTGTTATATGGTTGGAATTGGAAAATGATACATGTAGTAAATTGCTAAAATGTCTTGGATAATGTGATACTTGGCAATTGTTGTACTCATGTTTAAGCTCTTGCATCATATGCTTTGCACCCATTAATGAAGAAATACATAGAGCATGCTAAAATTTGGTTTGCATATTTGGTCTCTCTAAAGTCTAGATAATTTCTAGTATTGAGTTTGAACAACAAGGAAGACGGTGTAGAGTCTTATAATGTTTACAATATGTCTTTTATGTGAGTTTTGCTGCGCCGTTCATCCTTGTGTTTGTTTCAAATAACCTTGCTAGCCTAAACCTTGTATCGAGAGGGAATACTTCTCATGCATCCAAAATACTTGAGCCAACCACTATGCCATTTGTGTCCACCACACCTACCTACTACATGGTATTTCTCCGCCATTCCAAAGTAAATTGCTTGAGTGCTACCTTTAAAATTCCATCATTCACCTTTGCAATATATAGCTCATGGGACAAATAGCTTAAAAACTATTGTGGTATTGAATATGTACTTATGTACTTTATCTCTTATTAAGTTGCTTGTTGTGCGATAACCATGTTCCTGGGGACGCCATCAACTATTCTTTATTGAATATCATGTGAGTTGCTATGCATGTCCGTCTTGTCTGAAGTAAGAGAGATCTACCACCTTATGGTTAAGCATGCATATTGTTAGAGAAGAACATTGGGCCGCTAACTAAAGCCATGATTCATGGTGGAAGTTTCAGTTTTGGACATATATCCTCAATCTCATATGAGAATAATAATTGTTGCTACATGCTTATGCATAAAAGAGGAGTCCATTATCTGTTGTCCATGTTGTCCCGGTATGGATGTCTAAGTTGAGAATAATCAAAAGCGAGAAATCCAAAATGCGAGCTTTCTCCTTAGACCTTTGTACGAGGCGGCATGGAGGTACCCCATTGTGACACTTGGTTAAAACATGTGTATTGCGATGATCCGGTAGTCCAAGCTAATTAGGACAAGGTGCGGGCACTATTAGTATACTATGCATGAGGCTTGCAACTTGTAAGATATAATTTACATAACTCATATGCTTTATTACTACCGTTGATAAAATTGTTTCATGTTTTCAAAATCAAAGCTCTAGCACAAATATAGCAATCGATGCTTTCCTCTTTGAAGGACCATTCTTTTACTTTCATTGTTGAGTCGGTTCACCTATTTCTCTCCACCTCAAGAAGCAAACACTTGTGTGAACTGTGCATTGATTCCTACATACTTGCATATTGCACTTATTATATTACTCTATGTTGACAATTATCCATGAGATATACATGTTACAAGTTGAAAGCAACCGCTGAAACTTAATCTTCCTTTGTGTTGCTTCAATGCTTTTACTATGAATTATTGCTTTATGAGTTAACTCTTATGCAAGACTTATTGATGCTTGTCTTGAAGTACTATTCATGAAAAGTCTTTGCTTTATGATTCACTTGGTTACTCATGTCATATACTTTGTTTTGATCGCTGCATTCATTACATATGTTTACAAATAGTATGATCAAGGTTATGATGGCATGTCACTCCAGAAATTATCTTTGTTATCGTTTTACCTGCTCGGGACGAGCGAGAACTAAGCTTGGGGATGCTGATACGTCTCCGACGTATCGATAATTTCTTGTGTTCCATGCCACATTATTGATGATATCTACATGTTTTATGCACACTTTATGTCATATTCGTGCATTTTCCGGAACTAACCTATTAACAAGATGCCGAAGTGCCGATTCTTGTTTTCTAGCTGTTTTTGGTTTCGAAATCCTAGTAACGAAATATTCTCGGAATTGGACGAAATCAACGCCCCGGGTCCTATTTTGCCACGAAGCTTCCAGAAGACCGAAGAGGAGACGAAGTGGGGCCACGAGGCGGCCACACCATAGGGCGGCGCGGCCTGGCCCTTGGCCGCGCCGACCTGTAGTGTGGGGCCCTCGTGTGGCCCCCTGACCTGCCCTTCCGCCTACTTAAAGCCTCCGGTGCGAAACCCCTAGTACCGAGAGCCACGATACGGAAAACCTTCCAGAGACGCCGCCGCCGCCAATCCCATCTCGGGGGATTCAGGAGATCGCCTCCGGCACCCTGCCGGAGAGGGGAATCATCTCCCGGAGGACTCTACGCCGCCATGGTCGCCTCCGGAGTGATGAGTGAGTAGTCTACCCCTGGACTATGGGTCCATAGCGGTAGCTAGATGGTTGTCTTCTCCCCATTGTGCTTAATTGTCGGGTCTTGTGAGCTGCCGAACATGATCAAGATCATCTATCTCGTAATTCTATATGTTGCGTTTGTTGGGATCCGATGAATAGAGAATACTTGTTATGTTGATTATCAAAGTTATGTCTATGTGTTGTTTATGATCTTGCATGCTCTCCGTTACTAGTAGATGCTCCGGCCAAGTAGATGCTTGTAACTCCAAGAGGGAGTATTCATGCTCGATAGTGGGTTCATGTCTCCGTGAATGCGGGGAGTGACGAAACCTCTAAGATTATGGATGTCTTGTTGCCACTAGGGATAAAACATTGGTGCTATGTTCAAGGATGTAGTCACCGATTACATTACGCGCAATACTTAATGCAATTGTCTGTTGTTAGCAACTTAATACTGGAGGGGGTTCGGATGATAACTCGAAGGTGGACTTTTTAGGCATAGATGCATGCTTGGATAGCGGTCTATGTACTTTGTCGTCATGCCCAATTAAATCTCACTATACTCATCATAATATGTATGTGCATGGTCATGCCCTCTTTATTTGTCAATTGCCCAAGCTGTAATTTGTTCACCCAACATGCTGTTTATCTTATGGGAGAGACACCTCTAGTGAACTGTGGACCCCGGTCCAATTCTCTATACTTGAAATACAATCTACTTGCAATACTTGTTCTACTTTTTTACGCAAACAATCATCTTCCACACAATACGGTTAATCCTTTGTTACGAGCAAGCCGGTGAGATTGACAACCTCATCTGTTTCGTTGGGGCAAAGTACTTTGGTTGTGTTGTGCGGGTTCCACGTTGGCGCCGGAATCTACGGTGTTACGCCGCACTACATCCCGCCGCCATCAACCTTCAACGTGCTTCTTGACTCCTACTGGTTCGATTAAACCTTGGTTTCTTACTGAGGGAAACTTGCCGCTGTGCGCATCACACCTTCCTCTTGGGGTTCCCAACGGACGTGTCAACTACACGCATCAATGACTAGTGCCTTTCCAACTTAGATCCTACTCTTTTTTGGCAAGAACCCTGAATGGGTGGAAGGGCCTCAAGATTTACCTCAGTTAGGGCCAGGCTTCATGTTAGTGTGAATTTCTAGCTTCGGGCCTAGTGTGGGTTGGTTGGTTGGTTCAGGTCGGCCATTTGCAAGCCCAACCCCAAACCTAGCCCAACCCGGGGAAGGCCCAGGTCTAGCGACCTCACAAATGAAGAAGGTAATTAATGGATGCATATCTTGTATAAGGATAGAGATGTAAAATCGTATGATTAACGCGTCCCATGACAACTAAATGAGGAAGGTAAGATATTATGCATATATTTTAAGAAAGGAAACCTGTCAGAAATAATATGTTCTGAGGTGGCGATACCATCTGTCCTTTCATGTGTACGCAACCCAAGATCTATAATACCCGAGGTGTTTCTCATCGTCCCAACCAGAGTTTCCTATCACGATTGGCTGGTGAGAGGAGATGAGATCTCGCGACTATGCTGGCGACCCCCATTCGGAGGTGCGCGACCACTCGCCAACCACCACAATCCCCTCCCCTAGCGGTACCAGACCCGTCCCTTCCGAGTTGTTGCACCCCCCATCCCAGATTTCGTTGTCGTGGATCTTCTCGAGCTCAAACCCACCCACCCCCACCCCAGCGACTCGTGTCATGGCGGCCAGATCTGGAATCCCCGTTGCGGCCCCACGTCCTATCATTGACCTAAACCTCATGCCTAGCGACGACGATGGCGATCTCCAAATCGAGCCTCCTCCTTCCGTGGACGAAGCCGTCGACATGCAGTCCGCTTACCCAGGTACGACCTCCTGGCTCTATTCCCTCTGTTTTCACACCGTGGTTGTTAATTGTCTAGTTGATTGTAGTAGGATCATTTTTTTATTTATTTTGTATCACGCCTAGTAGCCTAGATTTGCTTGTCTTCCTTGTATAAGTTCCTTCAATTTCTTCCTCACTGGCCCGAGATTCGTTCTTTATCACCTGGCATCGCGATGGGATCTACGCCCCTCTTGCGTTACCTAGGCGACAATGTTTTGGGGACGGTTGGCATGTCCGCCGGGCTTAGTAGGTTACGCGACGCCTCTGGTCGTCTAGATCTGAGCCCCCCCCCCCCCCCCTCGGTTCCGCTTGGATCCTCCTACGAATTTTCGTTTCCGTTCCACCGTCTACCTTTGTGTGGCCAGGTTGCATGGTGTTCACACTTTGAGGGGTGGTAGAAACCATGTGTTTCCCTCCTCGACAAATGTACCTTCCTTTAGGGGGAGGGATGCAATGCACAATTAAACTGTAGGCATAACGCGTTTGAGAGCGATTCGGTTCCTACTTTGGATAGCATGATTAGCAAATCCACTACTAGGTGCCTGCGTTCTCCACGTGAGAGTTGGGATAAATTGCCGATCTATTTTCTCCTTAAGTACAATTGTCACATCACTAATTTCCCTATGATGCAATGCTAATAGACAAGCATGTGGAACATCGTTGTAACGTGGCATACCCATTGTGCACACAAATTGGGCGCATTTTTGTGCAGCACAGAGGCGGCGATGATATGGTAAATTCCAGTACTACTACTTTCTTTCCTAAAAAATGACACCCGCAGTTTCCATTTCCAAACCCCCAAATTTCAAATTCCAGCCGAAGCCGCTCTCTCCTCTCCCCTGCCGGAACCCGGACACCGCGTAACTAATCCGACCCGACCCGACCCGACCCGAGCATGTGCAGTGCTGCAAGGGCCTGATTCGGCAGGTTGCCCCTGCCGTCTGACCATGTGAATGCGCGCCGTCACACGCAACCAGAACGGCCAGCCCACGCCACGCCACGCCACGCCGTCCTTCCCAAATCCGCCCACAGCGCCCGCATACAAACCCCAGGCAGGCACACACAAACCCCGGCGCCACCACCTCGCCGCCCTCCCGCTCCCCGCTCCGCCCGCCGCCGCCCCTCCTCCTCCACCTCGTCGCCCCGCCCGCTTCCGCAGGTAAGCAACCCCGTCCCCGCGCTTCCCTGCCCCTCTACCTCGCTTCGATTCGACGCGGCCACGCCGGGCGTACCGCGCGCGAGCTCCCTGCTCGCTAGGAGCTCTCGCCTTCCACCTCGCCGCTCGCCGTGGGGCGCGGCCGCGGCTGTAAGCGCGCGGGGCCGCTACTCCCGGCGGTGCTCTCTCTGTCCCGCGCGTGCTGACTAGTTGGGTAGCTTCTGGCGGGCGGGCGGGCTGGTCCCGCGGGTCCGGTGGACCGCGCGTCGTCCCCGGCGGCGTCCCCGGTCGCCTAGATCTGGTTCCCTTCGTTTCCTTGCGGATCCGCTCGTCAATTTCCATTTCGGGCTCAACGTTGCGCTGTCTGCGTGGCGAGGCAGGGGCGCACAGGGGCCACGGGGCGATCGATGGTACAACCGCGTGTTTCTAGCTTCAGCAAATCCACCTTCCATTAGGGGAGCGGAAACACGCAATGTGCGGTGGAATTGGACGCACAGCGTGTTGTCAAGTGCCTCAGCGCCTATTTTTGGATAGTCGATAAACCAACGAATCCACTGGATGCTTGCCTTCTCGTGTGCTTTACTCGGTTGGGTGTTATTGCCGTGCTTGGGCAGGACAATTCTTCAGACTTTCTGGGCCCCTAGATTTTTTACAAATTTCGATGAATAGGCTAACTCATGATCTGTAGAAATTTCGATGAATGCTTGTATGTGTTATCTTTGCCTGATGAACTGTACTAATGTTGCCGTGTGTTTTCTGTGCAGCTACAGTCAATCCGATGGGGTTGGAGGAAACACAAAAACGTCTCCTCAGCCTTAGTCACCAGAACCTGCAATCGTTCTGCAAGCAGTATAACCTTCCTGCCAACAAGACCCACTCTCAGTTAGCTTCATCACTCGCCGTGCTTCTTGAGGTAACTTTGACTTTGAGTATATACCGTCTGCTTCAACTTCGAATGCCTGTATGTATTATGAGCTAAATATGTGAGCTAGTTTCATCAGGGATTTAATACTTTTTTTTGGTGGGAAACATAATTTAATACTGATGTGCACCATCTTTGTTTTCCAGAAGGAAAAACTTAATTCAGGACCTGAAAGGGAAAAAATCGGTTCTACACAGGCTTCTCCTGTTCCGTCTTCTCCTGCTACGCCTTCTGCCGTGTTACCAAACAACAAAGAAGCATCCAGATGTATGTATAGAAACTTCCTTTATGTTAAGCGTAATTTCGCAGATTGCCAATGGTTACTATATGTGGATGTTGGTATATCTGACGTAACCTAATTTACTGCAGGTGGGCAGGATAACCACAAAAGAGGCACGTACAGTGACAGAGATGATGCTGATAGGCCGCATGTAAAGCATCAAAAGGTGTCTAAGAAACAAGCGGATGCAGCATTGACAAGTGTAAGAAATTGTCACCATTGCTTCTTAATCTTGTTACAGTACAACATTTTCCCTGATTCAACCTCTATATTTGTCCCTGTAATACAATATAACTAGTCTTCCTAGTTTTGATTGTGTAATTGAGAACTGGATGCAGGCTCTTCAACTTTTAGTAATCCAGGAAATTTGATCCTTTACTATAAATCAACTTCATTTTGTTGCCCATGTGTATTTCATGACATATGCTGTGTAAACTAATTTTTAATCTAATCAAGTTCTACAAATATTCTCATTGACCATAATACCGCTCACATCCTCTGTATCAGCTCGTCCTGTTCCATGACCAAACAAAATGTGCTATTGGAGTCAGACTATTTGTGTAACTCATAGAGTCATCTGTTTCCCAGTCCTCTTTACTTCACCTGAAGCTATTTTTTGTGCCTTAGATGATATTGGCATTTACTCAGAAATAAAATGGATTTATTTCTCCATGATAGTACATTAGTCTTGACATGCATGAGGGTGAAATGAATTTCCATCCAAATTCCTATAATTTGGTAAGTCAGCCAAGATTTTGGTATCCTTGGACATTTCATGCAAATTTGCCAATGCTTATGTAGGATAGGGAGAATCCTCTCACACATGGAATAGATTTTCACTAATTTCTTACAAATTACCAATTTTCTTTGAAATGATCAAGGTGGATTTTTTTTTTTCTAATTCACTAGGCCAAACATGACTGGCACTTATTTTGTAGTAGTATTGTCCAACAGCTGTAAAATTTCAAGCGTACATAGAAAAAAATGATTTGTTCCAAATGTGCGCTTGAATTTGAATTCAAGTACTGGATTGTTAGTTCAACAATCAACAGTGCAGCTGTAGTGGTTTTTTGTCCAATGAGCTGAAAATGTGGGCCCATATTATTTTTATCTGAAACCTATGTTCTGTAGCATACATTGTTTAATACCAGTTTTATTAGTTAATTTTCTTTCTACATCTAAGATAGTGTTTCTCTGCGATCTGTGTACTTGTAATGCCTGCCACCTGTTTTGTTTGTATACACTGTATATGAATTTCTTCATTTGTTTCTGTATCTTGAACCAGGGCACCAGAACGAGTCTTCCTCCTGTTTCTGTTAACAATGGAAAAGTAGACTGTTTTAGTTCATGTTCTGGACAAGGGATTGCTCATAATGTGAATTCTCAAACTGCTGATGGTGTTGCAACTAGCTCAACAGCTCTAGAGCTTAAAACTGGAAATCATGTGTCAGCTGCTCCTGTAAATGATACAATTTCTTTTATAGCAAGTCATCCTGTCCCTAATGGGGTGGTGTCAGAGTCTCGCAGCCATAAGAAAGTTGGTGGAAGTGGTATAGAGAAGGGCAGTGGCTCGTCTAATGATATCCCGGCAAAGAAGAATTCTCCTTTTCATCTTTTTGTGATGTCAGATGAGGGGATTGATCTATTTTGTGATCTTGATTCCACTCCAGGAGATTGGATTGATAGCTTCAAGGGGGGAGTGAGCATCCCTCCAAGTATACATCACACTGAAACTGAGATGCTCTCTAACTCTATTAGCAGTCTTCGGAGTAAGAATGATCAGAACGCAAATTCGTCATCGGATAATATCATTATGAACGTAGAAAACAAGGGACCTGAGAGCATTGCTGCTCAAACCAATTCATCACTAGGTTCAACTGATTGTGAGAACTCTCGCTCTAGGTTCTGTCCACCTGATAGAACTGTAAACTCAAGTTCACCTACATCCACACTGCCTGGTACTCTTGGTGAAACTTCTGGATCTCAAGAGGGAGTTCCAGTGGTACATTCTTCATGCTTAACATCTGATGTTCAGAACAACATGTCACTTGATATGATGGCTGCTGCTTTAGGTAATAACATGCTTCCTCAAGAATCTGTTGATGTCTCAGCATTGTCTGGAAGAGGCCATGCACCCCTGCCCTATGATTCCGTACAGCCAACTAAAGAAGACATGTTGAGTCCTGGTAAAACCAAAGTTTGTGTCAAGACTGGCTGCACTCAGGATGTTGTGGTTATAAGCGATTCTGATGAAGACTCGTCTCCGCCATTTGTGGACAAACAGGAAATGCCAGGTGCTACTTCAGGGGTTAAGCTTACCCGCAACAGTGATACAAATGAAGTCCTAACGGAAGGTGTACCAATTGAAGCAGTGCCGATGGAAGAAGATAATAGTCACGGTGACACTTTGTCAATTGATCAAATAGCCAAGCAGACAGTAGCTGGACTACCTGCCACAGATGCCCAGTCAGATGCTAGTTCTGCAGACCGTGGCGTTGCTGGAAACTTCAACCTTGCAGACCCGACAACATCATCTGTTGCTCCGGTAATTTCGTTGTACTTCAATGCTACCTAAACTATTACCTGTGCCCTAATACCAAATACGCAAATATTCATGATGTGTTGGTGGTGCCCATGTTCTTTGAGATATGCTTCTTAGTTACACATATCATAGCTTATGTCTGTTTGTTAATTTTGCACTCTAGGTTTTCTGGAAACTCCAAGAAATTGGATAATTTAATTAATAAGTAGTTTAATCTTAACTCATCGAGCTCAGATTTTACAAAATGAGGACCTTCAGGTTTTTCTCACCCCACACAGCATATACATGAGCATCTTGTAGTAGGAGCCACATCTAGTGTTCTTGGTAAAAAAAAATCCAAAAAGTCTTGTCTTGAAAACACTTCAAAACGTTTATTTTCATCAAGAAATCTTGCCAAACTAGGAAATCCATATTAATGATCTTTGGATGCAGATGATGCATTATTATTATGCTGGCTTGGATCCTTTTTCTCTGTCTCTTACGTTTATTTTCAATTCTCTGGTAAGAAACCAAGAACACAGAATTTGCCTATGTGACTGGCCAAGCAAGCACTACATTGAGTTGTCGTGTCCTATTGTTGAGCTAGATCCTTTAAACTTAAAACTCTAGTCCACAGAACTCTAAACACTCTGTACATTTTTACCACATCATTTTGTCTGGTCCACAGAACTCGAGAATGCACTGTTTATTTTCTAGTTGAAATGGTGGGCCTTGTGACTCAGCATGTTGGGTTGCATCCCCACCATGAGGATGACCAACATGGAATCAAGAAGCCAATACATATTGCGGTTTCCCTGCACGAGTTTTCTCTGGGCTATAAAAGAACTCTAAACACTCTGTTCATTTTTTAGAGTAAAGGTCGTATCAACCTTTGCCTATTCCCCTCCGATCTTGAAGATGGTTCTCAACTTTGAGATACTGTGTATAAATTTTATCATGGCATGGAGATTTATGTTTGACAAAAACCTTGTCAAATTCCTCGTAGTAGTGGTCAAATGTAAAAGCACCATCTCCATATCCATCGTATGCCTCGTGGCCACTTGTAACACCTTAATCTTTCATGAACCCACTTAGAGGGCTCTTGTAACACCTTAATCTTCCAGGATCATCATGTGCCTCCCTTGTTTAGTACCGAGGCAAGTTGTTCCCAATCATACATTCCTTTCAAAGTTCATGAAAGAAACTTACTAGCCAGAATGAAACTTAATGACCTTCTGATATTACCAGAAAGGAACCATTCTTGTAGCCAAGAGTATTCTTCTTTCCTGAGTTTTTCTTGGGTTGTCTATGTGGCCAAGTAAGCACTCATTTGAGGTGTTGTTTCTGTGGTTGAACTAAACCATATAAGTCCTGCAGGTGACCTGCATAAAATTCCTATTCATCTGTTTAATTGAACTGGCTGTTTTGCTCTTACTTCCCTTTCAAGATGGTGTCTTCTATATGTAGTCATCCATGGAAGGGTTTCAACTGGTCAATTGTGTCAACTCTCACTGAGCTAGTAGATGCACGGCTGACTTACTTTACTTGTTTGTACTTCTTAGTAAAAGGGGAAGAAAGAAGAAAAGCTTACCTGTATTATTCTGATCTAACTATTGCCAACTCTACAGGGCTGAATCTTAGCTCTGCAACTACAAACCTACCTATTTGCTAACTGATATTCGGCAAACCTCCTTAACTGGCATTTTTGGTATTCACTGCCAGTGTCTTAATGTACCATGGCTTGGCGAAACTTGCAGCACTTCATCACTTTTATTGGGAAAACCAGGAACATATTAAGCGAACTTTTTCAAATCTAGTGTTTTCTTTTTCATACAGGGACTAGTGAAATGAAATAAAAAATCCTATAATGCTTGGTCATTTATCTCTGTTTATTACATTGTCTTGCACTGACTATGTATTTCCTATCATTTCCATCTATGATTATTTTCTGTATAAGATGTTAATTATCTCTGTGTGCCTGTGTGCTGGATTGTGGTTCATTGCTTGATTTCTTCCTTGGTTGATGTATTCTATTTTATCCTCTTGCGCAGGACAATGCTATTACTCCCCTGGCCTCAAAGCATGGCGCAGAGTATGTTCTGTGTAAACATTGTTAACATCTTTGTTTTGCTAGTCGTGTACTTACATAGCTCTTACTATTTTGCAGGGCAGCTAATAGTCAAGCTTCTGAGGGGTTACCGAGTGTGCGTACGAGAAATATACTATTTAGCTTAAGAAGTGCTGCTGCTAGGCGGACCAGGTCTTCTACAGTGCCTAGGCATACCAGGTCTTCTACAGTGCCTAGGCAGACCAGGTCTACTACAGTGCCCAGACGGTCACCAAGGCTTGTCCCACAGGTTAGCACGGCAGTGGTCAGTGGACATTATTGTTGATTTTAGAACTTAGTACCACAACCTGATAGTAAAACAGGCATGCTCATGCAAAAGCCGGTTAACAGTTTAATCACAGTATTTTGTAGAGGGCCCTGGAATAACATTGATTTTTTTATACTCCTTTTTTTTCTTTCTAAAAATCAAACACATCTCTAATATGTTTTACTTCTTCCACATGCAGTGATCACTACAAATGACCGTGATGAGATTCTTCGCCAAGAATGCACAGCTTAACTGGCGCCTTAGACAATTTTCAAAAGATGGGGTGGATGGTGGGCGGATATAATACCTTCGTACACCAACCTTCTCGCCGATTCATCTTGCTACCAAACTGAGTAGTTTCTTTATACTTCTGTCAACAGCTCAATGCCACCAAACATTTTGGTGTCTGTTATACAACATCTATTATACTTCATACAATGTCAAGCTCCTCATACACCATTGTACAAACAATCATAGTTATTAGGAAAGTTTTGAACGTGCAGTGTTGCCGCCTGTATGTGTGTTGGTTTTCCTGTTTTTGTCACTTGAATAGCATCACATGATTTTCTCATGTTGGCATATTTGGTTTCACTTTTATTCGGCTCCTCCTGCCGTGAATGATTTGCTTCAAGATGGCAGCTGGAGTTAGAATGATCCCACCTTGTTACTGCTCAGTTGCCAGGTGGACACTGGATGCCATCTTACTGCACTGTAATATATGGCTGGTTGTAATTTGTATGCTGTGCTGTGATACAGTGGTATCAGTATCAATGCAGGTTCCAGCTAGCTGCATATTCCTGTATGGGCAGTATGGCCAAACATTATCACACATGACTGTTTGCCATCTGTGGAAGTCTTGCCAGATTGGTTGTGCAAGTTTTGGTTGGGAAAACTGTAATCGACTATATTTCTTCCCATTTTGAGATATCTGATCTAGTTTCGAACACCTGAGATGTCACTTTTCCAATTCTTGATTTTGAGCATATTTTTCTTTGGGTTAGTTCTTTGTCTGGTTAAAGAAAACACCATGTTTCTGAAAGATGGTGTGAGGCAGCAACGTGAATTATGTACGGTATAAACTTCACGGCAGCCCTGCAAGCAAGAAGCCAAGGTTCTGATGTGGTGATGTGATCCAGTGTATGCCAGGAGGTAAAAGATAGTCAGGGTGAACAGAGTGTTAGGGCACGATTTATCTCAACTAGCTCGGCGTACTAATTTAATCATAGTGAGTTTGGATTTCTCAAGTTCTGGATAGTTGACTGCCTTAGTGAGGATTGTAAGAATTAGTATCATGTTTTGCCAATAATGATACACCTTTTCTCCTCTAGATAAACTTTGTTATTGCGACTAAAAATGACAATGAAATCGAAAAGCGGAGAACAAAAGAAAAACATGTTTGATGAACATCTAGTAGTACCTGGGATGTCTTCTTTCTCGGCATAGTTTTTCCTCCAAAGATGACGATCTCTCAATATCCTCCTAGTGGTTGTATTTCGTCCCCCAGTTTGGACCAATAATGGTGGCACGAAGATAGACGAGAAATTTTGTAGGCCTTAGGAGATGGTGAAACGAGGGGGGGGGGGGGGTATGTTAGGGTTGACGTGGTGTCATCCGTTGGACAAAATGTACAATTTTTCACCGAAATGTGGGGATGGGAAATATAGAGGGCCGGGTTTACTAATTTCCTATTGCAGTCATGCAATTATATGTTAGGGTTAACATGGTGTCATCCGTTGGACAAAATGTACAATTTTTCACCGAAATGTGGGGACAGGAACTATAGAGGGCCGGGTTTACTAATTTCCTGTTGCAGTCACGCAATTGTTGTTTCTTTTGTTTGCTTTTGTGGGAATGACTTTATGAATTTCGACATGGCCCGCAACACAATTGTTATTTGATACCTATTACAATTGCAATACTTCAAGCATTTCTTAGTCAACATATTTCATCTTTAGCTTGGGTCGAACAAGTCACAATAGCTTTTAAATGATCTAGAATAAGTAATTTAAGGCCCTCCTTTTCACTAATTCTTAGTTATGACCGGAAAAAGACTGACCGGTGGCGAATTCAAATTCAGTCAACCGCCAAACAGACAATCCCAATACTAAAGGTGTGTTTGGTTTATGCCTAGTGTTGCCCTACCAAACGGCTAGCCAAAAATTTGGTTCAAGTTTCTTGCACTGTAGTTGCACATGAATTGGCCAACCTTGGGTAGAAAAATGAACTAGTGGAGTATTGCATGCCAAAAAAATTGGCAACCATCCAAAAATACACCAACTTTTTGGTTGTAGGTACAGTTTGGGCCTCAATGCTTACACTTCCTAACATCTATACCCGGTAACATCTACACAAACTCTAATTTGCTATGTTCAAAAAAAAAAAAAACTCTAATTTGCAAAAAAAAAAGGTACTGTAGAACAATTCTAGCTACGCCATCATCGGCTGTCGTACTGCTGCCAACTACGTGCCCGGCACCGGCAGCTTCATGAGAGCCTTCATCTGGTCGTACGCCACCAGCCCGATGGCCGCCGACGGCACCGCCTTGACGTACGCGATCCCCAGCCCGGCGTACAGCCGCCGCACGCCTTCCTCCCGCGCGATGGTGCGGACGCCTTCCAGCACGCCGCCGCCGGCGCATAGCCCGAGCTGCATCCGCCGCCGCACCACGGCCAGCGGGTACGTGGCCGTGCTGGCCAGCTGCGCCGCGGCCACCCCGCACGCCATCTGCGCCTCCGCGCGCGCGCCCCAGCCCTCGGGGAGCCGCCGCTTCAGCGACTCGTAGGCCCAGAACTTGATCCCCGACTTGGGCAGCGCGCGCGCCAGCGCCGGGCACACGCCGCGGTACAGCCCGCCCTCCGCGTACGCGGCACGGAGGACGCCGCGCACGCTCGTGCAGGCGCCGTCGCCGCCGCAGGCGAGGCGCGCGCGGGCGAGGTCGAGCGGGTACGTCGCGAGCAGCGCGGTGCCGCCGGCGGCCGAGCCGGCGAGGAGGTCCACGAGAGCCCCGCCACCGCCGTCGCCGCCTCCGAGCCAGCCCCTGTACCGCTCGTAGGCGGCGAAGTGGAGCGCCTTGGACGGGAACACGCGCAGGGCGTTGGCGCCGTTGCCGCGGTAGAGCCCCGCGAAGCCCTCTCGGCGGTAGATCCCGACGAGCGTCCGGAGGGCGCCCTCGGCCTCCGCCCCGGGCGCGGCGCCGATGCGGCGGAGGAGCTTTAGCCGGCCCAGCGGGGCCACGGCCGTCTTGGCCACCACGCCCGCGACGCCGCCGGCGAGCATCTCCCTGGCGTAGGCCGGCGTCGAGCCGACCGCGGCGTCGAGAACTCCGATCGGCTCGGGGAGGGAGACCATGGCGCCTACGGTGCGCGCACGAGTCGGCGTCGGGTCGGCCAGACAGCCACTACTCGGGGTGGAATTTTGCGCTGTAGTTCCGATGGTCGCTCGTTGTCCTCCGGTCGGACGGCGCTGGTTCGATCCCCCGGGGCAGGGACGGTCTATTTTTGCGCTGTGTCCAGTTCTTCTCGCTGCAGCGGTCCCACACGTCACCTGTAGATTAGAACCAAGCTCTTGCGGCCCGACCCGTCACTGAAGATATACAATACCTGATTCACCCAGGGATTATAACAGCGCAATCATTTGATAGAAATATCATATTGTCATGTAGACCATATAGGCGAAAAAAAAGACATGTAGACCCTACAGGTAAGTGACTAGCAAAATATTAGATTGACATGTGGGCCTAGAATATGAGATTCAAAATATCAGATTGACATGTGGGTCTAGAATATGAGATCTAGGGCCCCACGTGCAAGTCACCTAGTGAAAGCCCGAGGCCACGTCAACACGACACATAGGTATCCAAATGGCCATGTCAAGATGACACATAGGCAAATTGCTCAGGTGTCCGCCCAATCACAACGTTGTAGCTGAAAGTATAATCTTATTAAACGTTATGACGATCTAAATTGGTCATAACCGATAAGAAATAAGATTGGAAATCATGTTCATGATTTTGTGGTGATTTTGTGCATCAAAATAGCAACATTTTTTTTTACACAAATCGTCGCAGTTATGGAGGGTTTGAACCCTCCGTGATGACTTACGACCATCTGGTGCAGAACCGTCACAGATTCATGACGATTTAACCCATGATTACTGAGAAAATATCACAAGTTAACACATTTCTTGTAGTGACAGCTACTTGCGGCGGAAGCATCACGAGGTAACTCGCCTTGTGCCCAGTAAGAACATGATAGGGCGCGAACGCCTTGCCGCACACGAAGCACGCCAACCTTTCTTTCGCATCCATCTCTTCCATTGGTGTGGCGCATGTGCATGAAACTCCTGCACGACATAAGACAAGAACAAGAGTTAAGGTTGGCTATGGAGGGAAGGGAACCAAGAGGGGATCATAGGATGAAGATAGAGATGATGGTGGCTCCCACGTCCACCAGTGGGCCCCGACGTCTCTTTTAACAGCTTAGTCAATCATTGTGGAGATTTTATGCCACATCATCACTTACAACGGGTCCTGCTGGGTAGAAATGGTATCACTGTTTTGTTTTGAGAGCCAACCCGTGGTTGGATGGTTACGAGGATAGTGGCACCCCAACTCACTAGAGTTCAAATCCTAGATTTGACACTTTGATGTTTCATAAAGGCGGAATATTTTTCAGTGGGAGACGATATTTCCGTCGATAACGAGACACCTGTGGTGACTTCGTCAATATCAAGACCCGCCGGATCAGTTTTTCGATGCAGTCTCTCTGAGGTTGCTCATAGGGGTAAGGTATGCGTGCGTGCGTTCATGGGGTGAGTGTGTGAGCGTCTTTGTTTGTACTGTGTTTCACAAAAGAAATAGTGTTTTCTTAAAAATAATTAATAAATACCAGTGGCAGCTTGTGAAAAACATAAAATGCAAGTATTTTCTAATATTTAGCATTGAACTGCTGTGGCTTTTTACCCTTTTCTCAACATGCCACCATGCTAGCACTATTCTCTCCCTTTCAACTCGTTGTGGGGTGATTTCCTAAAAAAACTCGCTGTGGGATGATTGTTATGTCACTTTGCACAAATTGGAGTGTACGCGCTTAAACGGAGCACGTCATTTCAGATGTGTGGAAAGAGGAGCCATAGGTTGAAGACCTCCAGCCCAAGGCGATGAGATGGATACTATAAAATTTTAACTAACAATATGATCGACAAAAAATAAATTCCTTTCTACTCTCTTCGTTTTTATATGTAAGTACACTAACTATTTCATTTTATTTCACTCCCTAGCATCTCCTATCATTTAATTCACCCCTTTGGTCTTATTGACATAAGATATGTCATTTATAGTCTATCTTCTTCTATATATGAAAAGTCAACAAATTCTCATCAAAACATCGAGAAATTATGCATATAGAAAATTCTGAAGAAAGAAAAAAAATGGAGACCCATGCCATGATTTTAAAATCTTTTCTATTTAGTAGTCTAAGTTTCTCGATAAAGATAATTAATTTGGTTGTTGTGGTCGGACTCGATTATGGATTTTTGATAGGAAATTTTGGCGGTAGAAATATTTAACATTAATTTAATTACCCTATTAGTAATTTTTCACCGGAGCATAAATTTTCAGCGAGGATTCTAATTCATTGAACTAATTAACTACCTATATTTCCCTGAAAGGAATTTTCTGTGAAAATCTAGAACTTCAACAGTAATTTGTTGATGTCAACTATGAAAAAGGTCGTTATCTACCTAATAGTAATTCTCGAGGACACATATTTCTACAACGGTAATTTCTCAATGACGCGCAAACGTGGTAATTTTTACACGAATTTTCAATCTAAACCGTAATTCTAGGCAGTAGTTACGCACCAGTAATTCTTCACCGGTGCATACTTCTTTGTCGGTAATCACTGGCGTGGCTTAGTGTATGTCGAGGGGCCATCACCCCTTTGATTTGGCACATCTTTGAAGGATTTTTTGGGAAGATGTTAGATTATAAATTTTTATGTGCCCACACAAGAACTCGTAAATTGCATTTTGCGCCCCCCAACCATCCTTGGCAAGCTCCGCCAGTGTCAGTAATACGAAAAAATCAAACATTTGTCACCTTTTTATCAAGGGAAAAAATGTGCCCTTCTATGGTACCACCGAGAAAATATATTTACTCCACTATATGTCGCCTCTTTCACCTAGAATATTGTTATCTTCTTTCACGATTCCTTTACAAATATATACTACTTCACTCGCTACCACTTTCAGCTGGAGAAAGTATTACCATTTTCTTCTGTAGCAAGTTCAGAAATAAAGACACTGTACCATCCGTCACCTCTTTTGGTCGGGAAAAAAATAGTATTGCCTTCTTTATGGTATCTCTCAAAAAATACTTACTCCATTACCCATCACACCTTTTAGCTAGCGCGTGTTTTCCTCGTTCCGACGACTGCAACTTAAGTGTAATGCTACTGGCATACTACACTCCTTTTCTCCATCATCCTACAATCATTTGGTACTTTTTCGTCATACTACCATCTTTTTTAACCACATCGGGATTACCTATAGATGCTTGAAAAGAACTGAACTATGGTGCTACAGTGCCACATTTACTTTAGTGCTTCCACATCAACACTTCTATAATAAGTCGGTAACTCGGATATTGTTGTACTTCTACAATAATATAACCAACAGTCTAACGGCCACGGTGCCGCCACAACAAACTTCCTAATTATTAGCTAAAATTTTACATCAAAATGTGTGGCGGCCTTACATATTAAAAACACAGGGAGGGTCAGAGGGAGTAGAATGTAGGAATGACCTTTTTCTATTCCTATCGAAATGATTCATATCAGATGATTTTTTGCAAAACATAGTATTCCCTCCGTCCCACTAAAAGTGTCTTAATTTTGTTAAAATTTGAATGTATCTATCCCCACCAAAAGTGTCTCAACTTTATAAAAATTTGAATGTACCGATACATTCAAATTTTAACAAAGTTGAGACACTTTTGGTGGGACGGAGGAAGTACATAAGCATGCCATCACAAATACGTACATACGCTCATCCCTAAGAACATACACACGTGTACCCCATCCTATAAGTATCTCCGAGAGACCGAGTCTAAAAAATTGATCCGACGAGTTTTGAGGTTGATGAAGCCACAGCACGCGTCTCGTTATCCACGGAAACATCAACTCCACTGAAAAATATTCCGTCTTTTGTATGACACCAAAGTGTCAACTTGGGGTTTGATCAATAGTGGGTTGGGTGCCACTGCCTTCCTAATCATCCAACCACATGTTGATATTCATATTTGAGGAATATTTGTTACAACAAAAATAACAATGTGATGAAAAGTTAATCAAGAAGATAAAAGAGAAACATATTTGTTGGTGGAAATGGGAGACGGTACAGTTGAAAAGGTTGGGGTTGAGTTTGCCATTTATGTACGTGGGATTTGGAGTCCTTGCAGCCACGAAATTGCAGTATAGTACCCCTCAAAAAAGAAGTGCCGCATAGTACGAGCGCTTCCGGAAAGCAAGCTTGTTCCGTAGCTAGCCGGTGTCCACCTCCACGGCATGTTTTAACTGTTGTTTTGCTCTGGCTCGGTTCCGTAAAATGGCAACGACTAGGTCGTCTAGATAGGAAAGCATTGGACAACAAAAACAAGCCCTTCTGGAGAACTAACTGTTTCAACTATAATTAACTAAAGCATTAATTCGTGCTTGATTTTCTTAAAATTAAGTAAGTGTCTATCCATTGCGTGCATGCATGGATGGGTTAGGCATTTAGTGCTTTGCGGACGTGAACCATTTCTATGTTCGCTTGGCAATAACCCTTTAAAATTATCAAAATTGTAAAATAACCAATATTTTATGGATTTTTCAAACAACGTCCAAACTAAATCACGTAAAACTTGCAAAATCATTTTTAATAATTAAGGCACTGCGAATCGACATCTGAGAACTTCAGATTGCTAGTTTTGGGGGCAAATTTTACGCTACCCCACATACGCGAAACATTGGCTGGAGGGGAGTTTCCGCACGATGGACCGGTGCCGCAATCCGGCAAAATTCTACCACATCACCCTCATTCTAGCCAAATCCCCGCCAATCTCCGGCATGCCGCCCTAGTTGCGAATTTCCGAAAGGAGTGGGAGCTAAGACCACACAAGTACGTCCATGCAAGGCGACGAAGGCTGGTGCGGGACAAGGCTGGGGAGATCGGCGCCAGGGGTGCCTTCATGAGAGCTCTAGGGTGTGCCCCCCCCCCCCCCCACGTTGTGCGTGGGATGCCTGACTCAGGCACGGGGCACTCCGCATGGTCCAACTCGAAGAGAGGGTGGTGGGCGGGGCTAGGGCGCCTTGACGATGGGGTCCATGGGAGGGCCGTGCAGGGCAGACGTGCACCGGCTTGAGGCTAAGTGAAGCGGCGCAGGTTGGCTATGCGCGGACCTGCCGTCTGGAGCATGGGGGTGATCATACCTTAATGAAATTCCGCAACGGTCCGACAGGCTTTTCATCTCTGTGGCTCTGCTCCCACATAGTCTCGCACTCCTCAGCGGTTTTTTGGATCTCCTCCCGCTGTGACAAACATAGCATACACAATTTAAGCGAGCACATGGCAATCTAGATGAAGTACTAGTTAGTGAGAGAATCCATTACCACGAAGTTCAGCTCGGAAGCAATAGAAGTCGATCTCCCTCTGCGAGCAAAAGTGTCGTGCTGGCTTTGCCCAACCTCATCGAGCTCGGATGGGGTCGTCCAAGATCTCTTCACGATACGCGCGCTTCACTAACTCGATACGCGTGTTCGATGGAACCACTCGAGGTAGTTGTTGAAAGCGGTGAAGTCGTGAGGCACAATGCTGCTCAGGGCCAGCATTCCGTGCCGCTTCCAAGCAGTGTTGGAACGCTACGATGTGGCCGCTATGATGGACTGGCCAATTTGTGATCTTCCTCTGCCGCTGCCTATCAAGCCTGCAAGAATCAACAAGTTAGTTTGTACCTCTTCTATCAAGAATCTTCCATCGCATGATTCCAGAAGTTTACCTATGAAGCGCCTTGTCCGTGTCTTGCCACATTGGTGGGCACTCCTGATACTGACCCAAAGCTGTCTCATCACTCTTTGCGGCTGGTGGTGTTCAACAAGCCACATGCATATGAGTGGGCAGCGCATACGCCGAACCGCGCCTCCTCCGTGCACTTGGGGTTCGGGTCAGCCATCCCCGCGCCAATATGGTAGTAGCTACCATATGGCTCCCATTCCACCTGCGAGCATACAATTATTTAGAACATGCCGGTAGAATCAATCAAAACTAGGATTGCAACTCCGCGGTGATCGGTTACCTGCTCAGCGGTAAGAGTGTCCAACTCCGCGAGTGTACTGCTCGTACATGACCATTGGATCGCTCATCATCTCCGAGACATTGTCCCAAAGGTATGCCCAAGTGGGCTCCCGATCGGGAAAGTGAGGGAAATGAGGCCATGGCGTCTCGTTGAGTACCCCAGGACGCCCAAGCGATAGGCGGTCCCGGCTCCATACGGAAAGTAGGAGCATGCATCCACCAATACCGCCGCTCCCGGTCTTGCTCCCGGTCCTGCGACAAGCTTCGTCCAACTGCGTACATAAGATATTTGGTTACTACTTTGTGTAGCGCACTACTATAGGAAAATAGTACATAGAACAAATCATCACCTGCCGGTAGAGGTAGGCAAGTGCCGCTGTTCCCCAACTCCACCGGTGGTCCAACACCGTAAGCGCCTTCAGCCAACACCAATGGGCCAGCTTACCCCCACTGTCAGGAAAGAGAGTCCTGGAAATCATGTACCATAAGTACACGCGGGCGTACGTCCTCCGAGTGTCCTCGTCGGCCTCTATCGGGCATTCTCCAAAGTTAGTCCTGATCCATTCGAAAGACGCGCCGGCGGGAACTCTCTGCTTTGGATTTGCTGGCGCCGGAGGAGCCCCGCCAATAAGCCCCTCCATCTGCCGGCGCCACCCATCGGAAGCTGTGTTCATACACGGTGGCTCGCCTTGAATAGGTAGTGCAAGGATCATGGAAACATCCTGGAGAGTAGGGGCCATCTCGCCGGCCCTCAAGTGGAAGGTGTGAGTCTCCGGCCTCCACCGGTCGACAAGGGCGGTGAGTGCCGAGGGGTTCATGTGTGGCCCCCCATGGCTTACAAGGGATATGAACGGCATAAGACCGGTAGGCCGGATGAACTCCGTGTACCTCTCGTCATAAGGTATATCCGATGTGCCATGGTAACGAACCTTCAAAGGGTGAAGATCCGTTTCCCTCTCCGTCATATGAACAGCCCGGTGCTCCCTGTCGTACTCTTCATCCGGAAGCCACACCATCCTACATGTTTACACAACCATGTTATGAGTCATTCCACTAACAAAAATGAGCAACACATACATGAGAATATCCAAATACACGAGAGTTCATATCCAAATACATCACACATATGAATTTCGTAAGACATACCATTCCTAGGCACATAATAGACATATGTAAGACAATAGAATGCATTTGCTAAGCTCCAATTTTGTCTTTCACCACATACATACATAAGGTTCCATACACACATACATTCATATCTAGGGATAGAACACCATATGAGTTATTCCTACAAATACACATTCATGAAATTTGATGCCTAGGGTTCCTCCACAAATCTAGGATACATACATTCAACACTTACATACCCATTTCAACACATACATAGCCATTTCAAACATCTTTGGATACAATGCATACAATCTAACAAAATTTAACATCTATGGTTCAAACACATGCATACAATCTATGGTTTCAACAAATCTATGGTTCAAATCTATGGTTCAACACACATGCATACAAATCTATGGTTCAAACACAACCAACATTTCCAATCTAGGATGAATCGAAGGGGAACGAATTAAACCGGAGCAAATCTTGGATGAATCGAAGGGGAACGAAGGGGAATACCTTGAGAATTGTATGGGGATGGATTTGGACGGCCAGATCTGTCCAATCCGTGGAGGATTTGGTGGGGGGCGGCGGAGAGGCGGCCGGCGGCGGCGGTTGGAGTTGAGAAAGAGAGGAGAGAAAGAAGAGAAAGAGAGGGTCGGGCTGGGCGCGGGCGCGGGCGCCACACTTAAGTGGATGTGTGGCGCCCGTGGCACTCGCGCCACACATGCTAGTGTGGCGCCCGTGGCATCGGCGCCACACATCGAGCCTCGCAAAACGGCTAAGTCCCAGAGGAATTGTCTCACAGTATGTTTTGGGGGGATTCCAAGTGCATGTGTGGCGCCGTTGGGAGGGGCGTCACACATGCTGCCACGTCGGATGGGCGCACCAGCTCAGCATCGATGGGGCCACGTCGGCTGGGTGTGTGGCGCCGGCAGGAGGGGAACCACATGGGCACGTGTGGCGCCCGTGGGAGAGGCGCCACACAAAAGGGTTAGATTAGTGAAATAATTTCGCCGGAGGGTCAGTCTGTGCTTTTCTTCGTCTTTTGGGTTATTTTTGTGTAAATCGCCGAAAAAAACAGCCTGGCCAAAGCTGAGCAGCCACAGGCCCACAGCACGAGAACCTCCGTGCCCACATGGTCTCACGTGGATGCCTAATGATTACTTTCCAAAATAAATTAAAAAAACTATAACTTTTAAATCGAATCTCGAAATTATGATCCGCTTTCACTTTCGGGATCCTGACGACGAGATCTTCAAAACAAGTTCTTATTTTCATATGTTCCGATGAAATTTGTTGAGAAGCAACTTTGATATGTGATAGAGCAACTTTCGTTCGCAACAAAGCAACTTTGGTGCATGACAAAAAAGGTAGATTCGGATCGATATTGGGCAACTTCGTAAGAGCAATAGGAAGATCATAACAACTAAAAATCACCTTAGTCTTGACCGGATGCAGCAAAGGCGTTACCGACCATGGCAACCCATTTCTTGTCACCAACGAGACACACGTCCAGAGTACCATGACCTACTATTGTCACGAAGTTTTCTACCATCGAGCCGAAAATTGTCTACTGATGATGCGAAGTTGTCCACAGTTGTTCGGAAGTTGGATACAAAGTTGTGCACCATAATTGCACCGTCGGGCTCCAAAGTTGCTCTGTGGGGCACAAAATTGCTTTGTAACACACCAAAGTTGTTCTGTGGGGCATCAAAATTGCTTTATCAGGCACCAAAATTGCCCTATCAGGCACCAATATTTTGCCGCCGGGCATCGAAGTTGGTTTGTCGTGACCAAAATTTCTCCGTTGAGCACCGAAAGTTACGCCTTCGGGTACCAAAGTTGCATCGTTGGGCATCAAAGTTGTGTTGTCGGGCACCAAAGTACATGACAAAAAGCAACTTCGGTACATGACAAAGCAACCACAGTAGTCAACTTTTGCAGTGGTAGGCAACTTTGGTACAACGGTAGGCGACTTCGCGTAGGGTTAGGCAACTTCACACCAACAGTAGAAAACTGCAAAGCAGTTATAGGCAATTTAGCAACGATGAAAAGCAACTATTGCAACAAAGTTTCTAGGATGACTCGGTCGGCATGAGCGGGGAAACGACTGACTCGTCCGACGTGGGGGTATTTCGGAAAGAAACGCTAGCTATGCCAGAGCCACCAAATGTGGGGCGATGATACTTACAAATGTGCTCGTTAGTGGTACGGCTTGCTCGGCAACATTGTTGTTGTGACCGACTAGGGCCAAACCTTGTGAAGTACATCATGGGTGCGGCCAATGACCTAGAGTTGCTCGTATCATTTTTTCTGCTGCATTAGGAGTTGTTGCTGCAGCCGTTGCGAAGCCTACCATCGTTGTGAATCAAGTGTTATCGCTGCACACCAAAAGTTGCTTTACCGCACACCGAAGTTATTTTGATGTACAATAAATTTGCTTTGTCGCACATCAAAATTGATTGTTAAAAAAATTCGTCAAAATATATGAAAATGTGGTCTAGTTTCGAAGCTCTCGTCGTGAGGATTCTAGAAGTGAAAACAGATTGTAATTTTGCTGCACGGTTTAAAAGTTACAGTTTTTTGAAAAATGACACATGATATCAACTAGCCTACCATATCTTTGACAGCTAGACGCACGGTTAGCTGTTGTGTACTGCGCCCGTTCGAGACTTCGATTTGTTGTGTACTGCGCCCGCTCGAGACTTCGATTTGGCACGCGCATGCTCGGAAGAATTCAGGTTTTTCTTTTGCACGAATTTATTTCCCTGTATCCGGTTGAAAGGATGAAGAATCTTCTTCATAATAAATTATCCACACTCGATGAGAATTTGTTGCGGTGAAAAGTAAAATTAATACTATACTAGTACTGTACTAAAGGAAAAAAGGAGGGCTTGGGCATATGTAGGTTGGGATCGGAGTCCCTGAAACAGTAGCAGGTACAGCATCCGTCCGTCCTGTAGCGAATGCAGAGAGAGAAGCGAAAAGGAGGTTTGTTGTTGATCGGAAAGCAGAGGTAGGCTGCCTCCTGTTCACTCTAGGCTAGGCCTCCTTCACGGCGCGCCTGACTCCAGTGCCTGCGCTGATAATGAGTCCTGTTGCTGCTCCTCTGTCTTCACGGCGGCGAGACGGTCGTGGATCGGTGAAAAAGAGCTTTTGCCATTGTCGATCGGAAATTACTACTACTACTACTACTCCGTATGAGAGAGATAACATAATTACAGATGAAGCGTAGTGTGTTGCGGGCCAAAGTGAAAAAATGTAACGGAAAAAGACACGCATGCATGTAGGTTGGGATCGGAGCCGATAGGCGGCACACTGGACAAAAGATTCTCTCGCCCACGGCTCAACTGCTGCTGGGTTTAATTGCTCTACTAGACTCTTTTCTAGAAATTAACTGCCAAAGCATACATATATTAATTACTGTAATTAGGAGTAACTGTAATTAGTGCATGTACGTACACGTCCGATGAATGAACCGTCTAGAAGCGGCCATGGCCGATACCGATTACCTGGTCCATGCGATGCGGGCGGTCTCCGTTGCTACTTTTTCATGCCTGTCAGGCTATCTCTGGGACGGGCGGAGCGTGGTCAGGTACGTACAGAACAGAAGCATGGGGTTTGAACACGCCTGCTCGTCGGAGCGGGCGTCCCCCTCCCCGCCGGCGTGCGCGCGGTCGCCGCCGTCAACAGACGCCTCGCCAGCGCCATCCGCATACGGCATGGAGATGGCGGGGAGTCTCGGCCCCGCGCTGCCCGCGCGCGCTCGGCCCCGTGCTCCTCCACGGCACCTGGACGTCCACGCCCACGCTCAGGCGAAGACGGGGATTCCCGGCCCCGCGGTGCTCACGCACGCGCGGGCTTTGGCCCCCTGCTCACGCACGGGTTTACCAGAATGTGTATTATGTACCTTGTTGTTTTGTTGCTCTTTTGTGAAACTACTACATGATCTAGCGGGTTACCTTCTGTAAGAATAATGTGTATTATGTACCTTGTTCTTTCATTGCTTTTGTGTGGAATTCCTACATGATCTACCGGTTTAACAGAATGTGTATTATGTACATTGTTGTTTTGTTGCTCTTTTGTGAAACTACTACATGATCTAGCGGTTTGCCTTCTGTAAGAATAATGTGTATTATGTACCTTGTTCTTTCGTTGCTTTTGTGTGGAATTCCTACATGATCTACCGGTTTACCATCGGAAAGAAGAATGTGTATTATGTCCCTTGTTCTTTCGTTGCTTATTTGTGTGGAATTCGTACAGGGTGCTGAAATCTGAGCTTTCATTATCCTCTACAGCCTTTAATAAAATCTTTTTGAGTGGAGGATGATATTTGATAATAATGATGTCAGGGCCGAAAAATCTTAATGTTCGACACTGACTTGATACTAATTTCTTGTGATCTACCAGGCACAGATAACATACACAATTATGCATGCTGATGGACGGAAGGCAATGCTGCCTTTTGACCATCCATTATATGATTCTACACCTGATTTTCTCAGAACCGTAAGTATTCAGATTTGGGCTTTACATATGTTATTCTACAACCGATCTGGAGTTTGCAGTATTTCTGTGTCAAAAGGAGTTTTGGGGCCTTATACGTACATGATGTATACCCTAGGTTTTATAATTTCAAGATATATGACTTATGGCTGTAATAGTTTTCCTGGAAATTCATTTCTTTCATTAATTAGAAACTGTCGGTCGCTGTTCATTAGAATATAGAATACTGGAATTTTCGAAAAAGGAGCTTGTCTAATGCTAAAGTGATATTTAGCTTATAGAGAAGGGTAGTGTGGGGATCCGGGTAAATAATGACATAGGTCATTATTTCCAAACTAAAAAAGGATTGCGTCAAGGGGATCCAATGTCACCAATTTTATTTAACATCGTAGCGGATATGCTTGCTATTCTGATTGCGAGGGCAAAAGAAGATGGCCAAGTGGAGGGTCCTATTCCACATTTAGTTGACGGGGGCTTGTCTATTCTTCAATATGCTGACGATACCATATTATTTATGCAACATGATCTTGAAAAGGCACTTAACATGAAGTTAGTGTTATGTATCTTTGAACAATTGTCAGGTCTTAAGATAAACTTCCATAAAAGTGAACTTTTTTGTTTTGGGAAGGCCAAACAGATGGAGGATGATTATAAATCTCTTTTTGGTTGTGACATAGGTTCACTTCCTTTTAGATATCTAGGGATTCCTATCCATTTCCGCAAATTGAGAAACGGTGAATGGAAACCAGTGGAGGACAGGTTTGAGACAAAATTAAGTAGTTGGATTGGAAAACTTTTGTCATATGGCGATAGGTTGGTTCTGATTAACTCGGTTTTAACTAGTCTGCCAATGTTTATGCTTTCTTTTCTCGAGATTCCGAAAGGAGTTCGGAAAAGGCTAGATTTTTTTAGGTCCCGGTTCTTTTGGCAAAGTGATGGTCACAAGAAGAAATACAGGCTAACGAAATGGAATATTATATGTAGACCAAGGGACCAGGGCAATTTGGGAGTAGAGGTTCTAGATTTAAAAAATAAGAGTTTGCTCAGCAAGTGGCTTTACAAACTTTTTAGCGAGGAGGGAATTTGGCAAGAGCTACTCACTAAGAAATACCTGCATTCCAAAACTTTGTCACAAGTTTCAGCAAAACCAAGTGACTCGCCTTTTTGGAAGGGCTTAATGAAAGTAAAGGAGGAGTTTTTATCCCGGGGTTCTTTTGTGGTTGGTAATGGGATGAACACCAGATTCTGGGAGGACATTTGGTTAGGTCATAATCTTTGGCGGAAGAATACCCGTCACTTTATAATATTGTAAATCATAAAAATGTCACGGTTGAAAATGTGCTTGCGACGAATCCTCTTAATATTAGTTTTAGGAGGACTTTAAATGACAACAAATGGGAAAGATGGACACATCTATTACACGAGGCTTATTATGGTACAGTTAAATGATAGTGAGGATAGATTCAAATGGAACTTAACGGCTTCTGGTGTTTTTTCAGTGAAGTCCATGTACAATGATCTCCTCTCTGGACATACAGTTTCTCTCAAGAAACATATCTGGAAGTTGAAGGTGCCACTAAAAATAAAGATTTTTATGTGATTTCTCCACAAGAAAGTGATTCTTACGAAAAATAATTTGGTCAAACGGAATTGGAATGGTTCTACCAAATGTTGTTTTTGTGATCAAGAAGAGACAATACATCATCTTTTTATATCTTGTCCTTTTACTAAGTTGATCTGGAAGATAGTGTACATGACTTTCAATATACCTCCGCCATTGAATATAACTAATTTGTTTGGAAAATGGCTAAATGGGGTAGACAAAAAGAGTAAAGCTCACATTAGAGTTGGAGTATGTGCCTTGCTTTGGGCAATATGGAACGTACGTAATAATTGCATTTTTACAAAAAAAACTTTCCATCATTTCAGCAGGTTATTCCTTTGGCTACCCATTGGATCCATATGTGGTCCTATCTGCGTCCAGAGGAGGAGCGCCTTGCCATGGATATTGGGTGCAACCGACTGGCAACGGTAGCACGGGATTTTTATAGCCGGTGCGGTTGGCGTGCTGATCGAAGACTAACATGATGATGCAAAGGCGTTTCTTGCTAGTGGTTTTTAGATGGCTTGTTTTGATAGCAACTTTGGGTGATCCATGAGCTGTAATAAGTTTTGAATTTTTTATTTTGCTACTTGTTATAACTGGATTCATTTCAATAAAGAAAGCCGCATGCATCAATTGATGCAGAGGCTGGGGATACCCCATTTCGAAAAAGCTTAAGATGACTAGTTGTTTTCTTGCTTGCTGGGTTTGGCCAGTTTTATTGAGAAAGAGTGTTGAAGCTTGGTTCCCTCCACTTAAATTCAAGTAATAGTTATTCTTGGTTTCCACGTTCCTGACATTTTGCTTTCCCTCTTCATGTGCTACTGGTGTGTGCAGTTTGGAATTAAACTCAACACTACATAATGAATCATCTTGATGGATTAAGTAGGAAGGATCAAGAAAATTAGTATTTAGTGTAGTGCCCCTTTTATAATAGGTGATTGTGGACAACGAAATTCGGCTAGAATATCCAGTTATATAATGAAATTCAGTAAGTTCAAGATACAACGCCAAAATGCTGAATGCATATTCAATTTTGTTTTCTTTCTTCTTACATTTTTCAGGTTTGTACTATTGAAGCTAAGCTGCATGAAAACCTGGATCTACTATGTTTCACGCACAAGTAAGTATAATTGCACTAACAGAAAATATAGCGGATAAGTTATTTGCGATGCACACTACTGCCTGCCTGGAGTTGGTTTCTTCTTACTGTCTTATTGTTTGTGGGTTATGAGCAGGCCCCCAGTAACCAGTCAGCAATTGGCGGCTAACCATGCCAAGGTGCTGCTTCTCCTTTTTGAGGCACTGGTCAACTATCGGGTGTTGGTCAATCAACTTATCGATGCTGATAGTCGCGAGTTAGGATGTGACTGCAGCCCAGCTGCACTAATGAAAGAGTTGAAAAAGCAATACACCATGCTTTTGGCTGAAGAATATAAAATGATCGTAAGTTTTTGTCTTTTTTTGTTTTGGAATTTGATTGTGTGTAAATTATTAACTCACTAATGCCTGAAGCTAATGTGTTGTTGCAGGACTATCTGATGGGACCCTGTGAGAAGCAGACCAATATGGTACACAATTCCCTACAGAAGCTCGAGACGGACATGAGGCCGCTGCGCGTGTGCGACTATTGAGCAAACTAGCCAAATAATTTCCGTGTCATGAATTTCTGTAGTCTGTTAGCCTTGAACATCATTTGAACCACTTGTAGTCATCGGTACCTTAAGTCTTCATTTGAACCACTTGTGTGGTAGTCATCAGTCTAAGTTTTCATTTGAACTACTTGTATGTTTGATCGGAGGCAAGACTTTCATATATCATCTTAAGACTTCATTTGAACTACTTGTGTGTTTGATCGGGGGCCTAGACTTCCATATATGTATTTACGACCACTTGTGTGTTTGAATTCATCACTTTATGTATGTATAAAAAAGGCCGACTAACTTGACTGCTGCCACAAAACAACGTACCAACAACATTAAGCCATTTTCCCAACAAAGTTGGGGTAAGCTAAACATGAAACCCATATATGGTTCAATTAAGATTAACCACGAAGGAACGTAGCCACAACATCAAAGCCACTTTTCCCACCCATTTAGGAATGTAGCGTCCCTCGAAACAACCCCAAAGCTATTTGGGGCTTAGCTTTGGGCGCGTCGGACATTTAGAGCATCTCCAGTCGCGTCCCCCAAACGGCGCCAGATTGAGAGTTTGGGGGACGTGTTTCGTTCGTGCCGTGTTTGGGGGACGTCGCTCCCCAGCCGCGTCCCCCAAACGCCGCCCCCAAATATTAAAATATTCTTTTTTTGTTTTTTGCATTTTTATTTCAATAAAGAGAAGAAATATTCCACAAACTAATATATAATTTGGAACGTGGTTTACATGAAGAATATAGTTTGGAACATGGTTTTCCACAAACTAATACATAGTTTGAATCATGGTTGACACAAATATAAAACATTGCAAAAAAAAACTAAACCTAACTAGGCAGGACATCGAAGGTTTGGTGTGTTCGTTGCCAAGAAAGAACACTCGAGGGCACACCCAGTCACCCAAACTGGAAAATTCAGCTGGTGAGGGTGCGGGTGCCCCTGTTGGTTCTTCCGAGGAAGAACAACCAAAGACCTTCGTGCATATATTCGCTGCGAAGAAACAACACTCTTCAGTCGTCGTCGTCGTCATCGGTGCTGTCGACGTGGTAGTTCCGACGGCAACGCGTCTCGTCGAAGCCCTTGACGCTCATGTCCCTGTCGCCAAAGTAGGAGAACACGAGCACGAAGCCGGCTTGGAGGCTGTAGTGGCGCGCGAACTTCTCCCAGCCGATGTGGAGGTACATCTTGCCGCGCGCGTCGTAGATCACGTCCACGATCCACCGGTAGTAGCCGCACGAATCCACCCGCAGATGCAGCGTGCTCGGGCGGTCGTCGTCGGCGACGAAGTCGGCGAAGCTGTCCGGCAGCCTCTGGATGCCACGTGGGTCGCCCTTGAGGACGAGGACGAACTCGAACAGCTGATGACCCACAAGTATAGGGGATCGCAACAGTCTTCGAGGGAAGTAAAACCCAATTTATTAATTCGACACAAGGGGAGCCAAAGAATATTTGTAAGCCTTAACGGCGGAGTTGTCGACCTCGGCCGCGACCTCGCGACATGGCGTCGTCTTTTCGCATGGTGGCGGCTAGGGTTAGGGAGAGAGGGCGCTAGGGTTTGTGTGTGAGAGGCACGATGAGAGGCGGCCCTTTTATAGGCCGGAGGGAGGCGGGGGAGCGGTGGCGCTCATTAACGGTGGCACGAAGAGCAAGGCGCGCCCGACGGACCGGTTGTCTCGCGCGTCCGCGGCAACCGCACCACCGTTGCGCCCCAATTAACTTCCGTCGCGAGGTAGGCTACTCGTTAGGTTAAAATTGAATGAGCCGGCCGATGCGTCGGCCCCGCCCACTCCCCGGCCGGCGTCGACTTTTGGGATGTGTGGCCGACAGGCGGCTCCCACACCCAAAACATTCACCCTCGCGAGCGCCGGCGCGCCCGATTCGCGCCCTTGGTGAAGGGCCGGCACGGGGTTGCCGGCAATTCTATTGGGCTCGAAAAATGGCCGGCGCCGTATGGGGCGCGCCGGTGCGAGCCCATTTTCGCTCCCGGCCCCCAAAATGCTATCGGGGCCGGTATCGGGGGTGCGGTCGAGATGCTCTAAGTATGGAGTATTAGAGCATCTCCACCGGCGCCCCCAAATAGTCGCCGACAAAGGCGCCGTCACTTCCGTATAGGGGAGCCGACACCGCATCCTCTATTTGGGGGTGTTGTTCCCACACCGGCGCCCCAAAATCGGCAGCCCCGATAGATAATTTGAATTAAAATCTTAAATAAAAGCATAGAGATTCGAATAAAGAGAAGAAACATTCCACAAAATAATACATAATTGGGAACATAGTTTACACGAAGATATAATTTGGAACATGATTTTTCACAAACTAATACATAGTTTGAACCATGGTTGACACAAATATAAAAAATTGCAAAATAACTAGTGTTGGCATCGCAGGTTTCGTGTGTTCACTGCCAAGAAAGAATACTCTCGGGCACTCCCGATCACCCAAGCCGGAAAATCCAGCTGGTGATGGTACCTGTTGTGGGTATACTTTATGGGTATATCAACGGCGTGGCCTAGATCCGGCGAGCCCGGATGGCCCATAGTTGGTGATGAGGCATGTGGCCCATCGGGCGGCCCAGTTGCTGTAGATCCTGAAGGATGAAGTTCAGCCCAGGAACAGGAAGCCGGATCTCAGCCGACCTATGAAGGAGGCCGGATCCGTGACGGCCCATGCAGTATCCAGATCCAGCACGTTCTTAGAGGAAGGCGGATCCTTGACGTACACGGCAAGACATTGTACCGTAGTTAGGCAACTTGTATTCCGGCTAGGACTCTCGATGTAAACCCTAGATCCGTGCGCCTTTATAAGCCGGATCCCGGGAGCCCTAGAGGCACAACCACAAATCATTGTAACAACGCGAAAGCGCCCAGATAATTCCGGACAAGCGGTAGTAGGCCTGTCATCGTGCGGGTGTTCGAAGGCTGGGTAAATCGCGTACCACCGTCCCGTGTGCACTCCGCCCTATGGCCCCTACTTCTTCTCCCCCTCGTGAGGATCCCTCCTCCGAGGTACCGTCGATTAGGCAACGACAGTTGGCGCCCACCGTGGGGCCGGCGGCGTCTGGAGGCCGGAACCGGGAGGGTTCCGCCATGGGAAGCTTCGACGACACCATCGCTGTGGGGCGCGTCCTTTACGCCGGAAATCTGCCGATCGTCCCTCCGGATGAGTGCTGGATTCCGGCTAAGACCGACCCCGTCAAGCTCTCCATCGTCCCGAGTTGGCGGCATACACATCTTCATCGGGGAAACCGTCGATTCCGACGGAAACCCAGCGGTAAGTAGCGGCCGACGCGACCGCCGCGCGAGCGGGACGCGATCGCGAAGATCCGATGCGAGACGCAGGAACTTCCTAGGGAAGATTCCGCCTTAGATGCGGAAAAATCAAAGCCCACCCAATCCGCCCCTGAGCAGGAAATAAAGGTGGAAAACCAATGCGGATCCGCCTGGGTCTCCCAGGTGTTAGAAAAGCAAAGGTGTCACTTCGTGCACTTCTTAGCCCATACCGCCGGAACCGCCCCTCAAGAAGCCGGAGCTGGTCCCGAGCAGGTCGAGGCACCAGAAATCAATGCTGCTCCGGATCAGCAGGAGGCTGTCGGAGAAAGCGGAACTCCGGTTAAAGAGTCGATTCTGGGTAACCTAAGCCCAATTTTCGGAGATGCCCCCTCCATGGATACTGAAGAGTTCGATCGCAAGGTGAAGGAATACGGATACGGTGATCAGCCCGAAGTTGAATCCGCCCAGCCTAAACGAGTCCTCGCAACCTTGGCGGCGGCTGGATCAACGCGAATCGAGAGGATGACAACACCTACTCCGATCCACAACCATCCCGTGCGGGATCTCCGCTATCGCGGGAGCGTCCGCACAAGGAAGTGCTTGTCCCCGAAGAGCTGGTTGAACAAGCGAGGCATGGAGGCAATCGCGCACTCGGCTATTCTCAACAAGCCCATAACCCCTGACGATGCCGCAAATCCGGAGGCTCTAGAGGCCACAAGACAGGAGATGCTGGCAACAGCCCAAAAGTTCGCCAGGACCGCAGCAGCAATGCTGGATGAAAAAAAGAAGCCGCGCACTTCGTGGAAAATTTCTACCGCCGAGAGCTTGAGGTTGACGAACAAGCTGGTAAAAGTCAAGGAACTCCGGCAACACTCTGGAAGGACAAGGTCACCGAGCTTCGAGCGGGGAGGCCGATAAAATCGGGCGGGATGCTATACCTCCCCGCAAGGTCACCTTCGCGACCCCCACTGAGAAACAGCCACTCGCAACTCCAAAGGATAACATGAAGAAGGCTGCGGAGATCTTGAAGAAAAAGACCGAGGAAATTGACATCGAGTACGTCCGTACGCTCGTTGCCTCGGCAATGAAGCAGCGAGCAAGGCGGACACTTCGCGTAGGTTGGAATCCAACCCGGAGCATTGTGTCTCTACTCGCGCAGAAGGACGCCTACGACAATCGCCATCACGATGACGAATCGCGAACTGGATCCTCGGAACGCAGAAGGAGAACCAGAGAACACCCAAATCCAATCCCCGTACCATCAAAGACACCTCCGTCAGATCCGAGAAAGGGAAAGGATGCGATGTACACTGGTAGGAACAAGTGCGGAACCCCTCACCTCCGCCCAACGGACACCCGCGTCCTCCACTCCCTCGCCACCGTAGTCCGGTCGGAAACACCGAGGCCTCACGGTCCGGTGGAATCAACATCCGCGACAACGTACGAGCATCCGAGGAACGAGAGCGCACGCCGGAACTCCCGCCGGGCCGGAACAACGATCGAGAACCCGAGCCTAGGAGGAGTCGGAACGAGGAGCGTGACCCGGAGCCCCGCAGAAGTCTGAATACTGTTGTGGGTATACTTTATGGGTATATCAACGGTGTGGCCTAGATCTGGCGAGCCCGGGTGGCCCATAGTTGGTGATGAGGCATGTGGCCCATCGGGCGGCCCAGTTGATGTAGATCCTGAAGGATGAAGTCCAGCCCAGGAACAGGAAGCCGGATCTCAGCCGACCTATGAAGGAGGCCGGATCCGTGACGGCCCATGAGGTATCCGGATCCAACACGTTCTTAGAGGAAGGTGGATCCTTGACGTACACGGCAAGACATTGTACCGTAGTTAGGCAACTTGTATTCCGGCTAGGACTCTCCATGTAAACCCTAGATCCGTGCGCCTTTATAAGCCGGATCCCGGGAGCCCTAGAGGCACAACCACAACTCATTGTAACAATGCGAAAGCGCCCAGATCATCAGACGAGCAAGATCCTACACAATAGTTGATGGACAGCTCTACAAACGAAGTGCAACCGGAGTTTTTCTCAAATGCGTCTCCAATCAAGATGGCATTGAAATCCTCAGAGAGATTCACGCAGGGGATTGCGGGCATCACGCCGCTCCCAGGTCCCTCGTTGCCAAAGCTTTCCGGCTTGGATTTTACTGGCTCACGGCTAAAGAAGATGCTGATAAGTTGGTCAAAACTTGCCGAGGTTGTCAGTACTACGCTACCCAACCTAACGCTCCGGCCCAATAGCTGAAGACCATCCCTATCACCTGGTCGTTTGCGGTCTGGGGGCTCGATATGGTTGGTAAGTTAAAGAAATCATCTCCTGGCGGTTTTGAGTACCTCCTGGTCGCTATTGATAAATTCAGTAAATGGATCGAGGCAAAGCCACTGAGAAAAGCCGATGGTGCTACGGCACTCAAATTCGTCTGCAGCCTCGTGATGAGATTCGACATCCCGCACAACATAATCACAGACAATGGCACGAACTTCGCGCAAGGAGAATTGAAGGATTATTGTCATGACGTTGGGATCCGGCTAGACCTGGCATCCGTGGCTCATCCACAGTCCAACGGTCAGGTCGAAAGAGCCAACGGACTCCTTTTATCCGGAATAAAACCACGCCTTGAAGAACCGCTGCGTCGCGCAGCCGGAGCTTGGGCTGAGGAGTTGGACTCCGTCCTGTGGAGTTTACGAACTACCCCCAACAGGTCAGCAGGATTCACTCCGTTCTTCCTGGTATATGGATCCGAAGCCGTGCTCCCCTCCGACATCATCCATGATTCACCGCGAGTCTCCGCCTACAACGAAGAAACTGCTGACGAGGCCAGACAGCTATCTGTGGACCTGATCGAAGAAGCTCGGAATTTAGCAGACCAACGTTCCACCATTTACCAGCAAAAGCTCCGACGCTACCATAGTCGTCGAGTTCGGAATCGCTCGTTCATGGCCGGAGACTTGGTCCTCCGCCTTCGCCAGGTGAAAGATCATAAGTTGCAATCTCCATGGGAAGGACCCTTCGTCGTTAGCAAAGTGCTCCACAACGGATCGTACTACCTCGTCGATTTCCGAGAGCTAAAGGACAGACCTCCCAATTGGCACCGGAAACGCAAACGGGAGGATCCGGATGACATTTACGATGAAACAGAACGTCCTTGGAACATTGCACAGCTACGTCCTTTCCACACTTAGCGTAGAATTACATACTTTGTAACAATATTATACATGATCAATGAAATAAAGCTTTTGGTTCACTCTATGAGTCATTTACCTCCTTTACTTGTTCATTTTTAGATCATGTATGTTTTTCCGACTAAAACCGCAGAGCTGGATGTTTCCGCCTAGGCGTGTATGAAAGTTGTGATTTTCAAAATCGTCCTTTAGGACGTAAGCTTAAGTTTTCACGGTGGAAATATTTTACTGTTGCGAATTCGTGGATTCCTAGTAGCGATTTCCGACACCTTGGTCGGGGGCTTGTTTCCGCGGTTATTGACGGATTGCCATTGGGCTTCGTCGCCGCTGGCGAGCGTTTCCGGCTAAAGGTCTTCCGGCTCGCGGAAGGTCAAGCGAGTAAGCCGGAAAACATAGAAATCAGCACTTGCTTTCCAAACAAAACGAAACATGCAAATAATATTAAAGGATAGCAGGATAAGTTGTTTCCGCCCATGCATAACTGTTTCGTCCCTAACTACTTAAGAATTTAAAGTTATATTACAAACCCTCTTTGGGCCAAAATGATGCATTGTATTTCATCTTCCCCGCAGGAACAAGTTTTTACTTCTCCTTAGCCGGAGAAGTTTCCACGTTGGTATCAACCTTTTTTGCGTCAGCCGGAGATTCCTTTTCCGCGTCCTTGGCAGGAGAGGAGACATCTTCATCTTCTTCCTCTTCAGCTGCAGTCGGAGAAGTGGCGCCGCCTTTGTCCTTTGAGCTCGTCCAGGTATATTTACTTCCGGATTGGGCGGGCCTGGTTTCCGTTTCGCGCTCCTTCAGAAGCTCAGCTTCGAGAGGCTCGTCAGCAGGAAGAACCGCCTTCTCATAAAATTCATCATGGCGAATTCTCCGGGCAATGCGCGTATCATAGCCACTGACCGCGTCAAGAAGTGAATTGACATCCGCATCCGGAGGAACGCCAGAGGTGACCCGGTCCAGATTCAGCTTTGGGTTCTGCGCTAAGCACATTGCCAAGGACATGGCAGCTGCACCCCGCGCCGAAGAAGATTGCAGGTCCACAACCAGCTCCGGAAGCAAATCCATCCTCTTGATGAGCTTGCGCACATCGCAGGTTCGGCTCTTCTTGATGTTGAGGTTGTGACAGATTTTCCTGGAGGCGGAAATGAGATCCTTGCAATCTTCCCCGGCCAGCTGCGGTAGGTCATCGCGTGGGAATTGGCTCCGACGCTCCTCATCATATCCAAGGGATCCGAAAGATGCAGGTTTTGATAAGTACAACAAGTTACACGCACTATCATACGAGTTTCGAGGACATACCCATGACGTCGGAATTGAGCGAGGTCCCGGCGAGCTCTCTGCTGTCTCCATATATTTGCGGAGTCCACCAAGCTCCTTCTGCTTTTCCGGATGGTGTCGTCTGTCGGTTCTTCTTTTAAGCTCGAACTCACCCACTTTTCGAGTAAGCTCCGAGTTCTTTTCAGCAAGCTTCGATTCCGCCTCTGCGAGCTTCGCTTCCAGATTCTTCCGTGAGGCACGCGAGTTTCCGGCTCGGAGGAAGCTGCAGCGAGGGATGAGGATGCACCTACTCGGTGTTGGTAAAACGTCGGGTTTGAGATGCGGAAAAATAACCCACAGGAAGCGAGTGTCGGAAACCAACCTTGAGCTTCTGACAATTGTTTCTTCAAATCCGCATTCTCCGTCTGGAAGCGCTGGATTTTCTCCGCCTGGCTGATGGTCACACGATGCTGGAGCGCAATGTTTTTGTGCAGCTCATAATGCATGGCCTTTTGTTCCTGCAAACACAGTCAGAGACGGAGTGAGTTCCACAATAATGGTTTAAGTCTTTCTAAAGCATTGTCGCTGGAATTTTTTTTCCGCCATCATTGATACGTCTCCGACGTATCGATAATTTCTTATGTTCTATGCCATATTATTGATGATACCTACATGTTTTATGCACACTTTATGTCATATTCGTGCATTTTCTGGAACTAACCTATTAACAAGATGCCGAAGTGCCGGTTCTCGTTTTCTGCTGTTTTTGGTTTCGAAATCCTAGTAACGAAATATTCTCGGAATTGGACGAAACGAAGACCCGGGGGCCTATTTTTCCACGGAGCTTCCGAGAAGACCGAAGAACATACGAAGTGGGGCCACGAGGTGGCGACACCACAAGGCGGCGCGGCCTAGGGGGCCCGCGCCGCCCTATGGTGTGGCCCCCTCGTCCGGCCCCCGACTCTGCCCTTCCGCCTACTTAAAGCCTCCGTCGCGAAACCCCCGATGCGAAAAACCACGATACGGAAAACCTTGCGAGACGCCGCCGCCGCCGATCCCATCTCGGGGGATCTCGGAGATCTCCTCCGGCACCCTGCCGGAGAGGGGATTCATCTCCGGAGGACTCTACACCGCCATGGTCGCCTCCGGAGTGATGAGTGAGTAGTTCACCCCTGGACTATGGGTCCATAGCGAGTAGCTAGATGGTTGTCTTCTCCTCATTGTGCTTCATTGTTGGATCTTGTGAGCTGCCTAACATGATCAAGATCATCTATCTGTAATTCTATATGTTGTGTTTGTCGGGATCCGATGGATAGAGAATACCATGTCATGTTAATTATCAAGTTATTACATATGTGTTGTTTATGATCTTGCATGCTCTCCGTTACTAGTAGAGGCTCCGGCCAAGTTTTTACTTTTAACTCCAAGAGGGAGTATTTATGCTCGATAGTGGGTTCATGCCGCATTGACACCAGGGACGATGACGAGAAAGTTCTAAGGTTGTGTTGTCTTGTTGCCACTAGGGATAAAACATTGGCGCTATGTCCGAGGATGTAGTTGTTGATTACATTACGCACCATACTTAATGCAATTGTACGTTGTTAGCAACTTAATACTGGAGGGGTTCGGATGATAACCTGAAGGTGGACTTTTTAGGCATAGATGCGGTTGGATGGCGGTCTATGTACTTTGTCGTAATGCCCAATTAAATCTCACTATACTTATCATGTCATGTATGTGCATTGTTATGCCCTCTCTATTTGTCAATTGCCCGACTTGTAATTTGTTCACCCAACATGCTTTTATCTTATGGGAGAGACACCTCTAGTGAGCTGTGGACCCCGGTCCATCTTTTAATCTCGAAATACAAATGCTGCTGCAATACTTGTTTTTACTGTTTTCTCTGCAAACAATCATCTTCCACACAATACGGTTAATCCTTTGTTACGGCAAGCCGGTGAGATTGACAACCTCAACTGTTTCGTTGGGGCAAAGTACTTTGGTTGTGTTGTGCGGGTTCCACGTTGGCGCCGGAATCTACGGTGTTGCGCCGCACTACATCCCGCCGCCATCAACCTTCAACGTGCTTCTTGACTCCTACTGGTTCAATTAAACCTTGGTTTCTTACTGAGGGAAACTTGCCGCTGTGCGCATCACACCTTCCTCTTGGGGTTCCCAACGGACGTGTCAACTACACGCATCAAGCAAATTTCTGGCGCCGTTGCTAATTAGTTTACTTGCATTTACTTTACTTGATTCATCATGTTTCCTTTTAATTTTACCACAAAGAACATACCGGTAGGACAAGGGTCTATAATTGGGAGGAACAATATAGAAGAATTTTTCACCCATGTTAGTACCGTTGAAGATTTTGAAGATAGACACTTGGTAGAACTTGCTCCTACTTATGAAATTGCTTTCTTGCTGCTTTAGTTCGCTTGTTGGAAACTAAATTTGTTAATCTCAATCCTATAATCCAACACATGTTTCTTACACTTGGTGATATGGAAGAGGGGAAAAGAAAGATTTTGTTTTAGAAACCCTTCTTAGAGAATTTGGTGGTCTAGCAAGAGAGGCTAGAAAGGTCTTTGCTAAATTTAATATGCTTGGTTCTCATACTAATTTTGTTGGTCTCCTTGAAAAAATGGATATGGATAGGATAAGGTACACTAATAATGCTAATGATGGTGGGGAGATCAAAGCACCAATACCATGTAAACTCCTAGCTATGAATGATGCACTAGAAAATAACTATGCTTGGCTTGTTCCTGAAAATTTGTTTGATGAGAGTAGCAAGCCCAAGACTAATGAAAAGGGAGACAGCTGAAACTTATGTATCTAATATACTATGCATGGTTGAGAAAACTCCAAACCCCGCTGTAGGTGCACCACCCTTCGATGTTGCTTGAGATACACTTTCTGCGCCTAGCTGAAAGGCGTTAAAGAAAAGCGCTTATGGGAGACAACCCATGTTTTTACTACAGTACTTTATTTTATATTTGTGTCTTGGAAGTTGTTTACTACTGTAGCAACCTCTCCTTATCTTAGTTTTGAGTTTTGTTGTGCCAAGTAAAGTCTTTGATAGAAAAGTAAGTACTAGATTTGGATTACTGCGCAGTTCCAGATTTCTTTGCTGTCACGAATCTGGGTCTATCTCCCTGTGGGTAGCTCAGAAAATTAAGCCAATTTACGAGCATGATCCTCAGATATGTACGCAACTTTCATTCAATTTGAGCATTTTCATTTGAGCAAATCTGGTGGCCTAATAAAATCCATCTTTACGGACTGTTCTGTTTTGACAGATTCTGTCTTTTATTTCGCATTGCCTCTTTTGCTATGTTGGATGAATTTCTTTGATCCACTAATGTCCAGTAGCCTTATGCAATGTCCAGAAGTGTTAAGAATGATTGTGTCACCTCTGAACATGTTAATTTTTATTATGCACTAACCCTCTAATGAGTTGTTTCGAGTTTGGTGTGGAGGAAGTTTTCAAGGATCAAGAGAGGAGTATGATGCAATATGATCAAGGAGAGTGAAAGCTCTAAGCTTGGGGATGCCCCGGTGGTTCACCCCTGCATATTCTAAGAAGACTCAAGCGTCTAAGCTTGGGGATGCCCAAGGCATCCCCTTCTTCATCGACAACATTATCAGGTTCCTCCCCTGAAACTATATTTTTATTCCGTCACATCTTATGTACTTTACTTGGAGCGTCTTTTTGTTTTTGTTTTTTTGTTTTGTTTGAATAAAATGGATCCTAGCATTCACTTTATGGGAGAGAGACACGCTCCGCTGTAGCATATGGACAAATATGTCCTTAGGCTCTACTCATAGTATTCATGGCGAAGTTTCTTCTTCGTTAAATTGTTATATGGTTGGAATTGGAAAATGCTACATGTAGTAACTCTAAAATGTCTTGGATAATTTGATACTTGGCAATTGTTGTGCTCATGTTTAAGCTCTTGCATCATATACTTTGCACCCATTAATGAAGAAATACTTAGAGCTTGCTAATTTGGTTTGCATATTTGGTTTCTCTAGAGTCTAGATAACATCTAGTATTGAGTTTTGAACAACAAGGAAGACGGTATGGAGTCTTATAATGTTTACCATATGTCTTTTATGTGAGTTTTGCTGTACCGTTCATCCTTGTGTTTGTTTCAAATAACCTTGCTAGCCTAAACCTTGTATCGAGAGGGAATACTTCTCATGCATCCAAAATCCTTGAGCCAACCACTATGCCATTTGTGTCCACCATACCTACTGATACGTCCAAAACGTATCTACTTTCCCGAACACTTTTGCTATTGTTTGGCCTCTAATTTGTGTATTTTGGATGCAACTAACACGGACTAACGCTGTTTTCAGCAGAACTGCTCTGGTGTCTCGTTTTTGTGCGGAAATCCAACTTTCGGGAAAAACCTCGGAATTTATGCAGAAGGCCCTATTTTCCCGGGAAACTAACGGAGCCGGAAGGGCAATTGAAGTGGAGGCCCGAGGCCCCACACCACCGGCGGCGCGGCCCGGGGGGCCCGCGCGGCCGGGTGGTGTGGCCCCCTCGGCCGGCCTCCGACGCCCTCCTTCGGACTACTTATTCGCCTCGACCTAAAAACGCCTAGAGAGAAGTGGAAGTCGCCGAAACCCTCCGAACGCCGCCACATCGCGAAACTCCGTCGCAGGAGCCAGAAGTCTCCGTTCTGGCACTCCGCCGGGACGGGGAATTGGAGGAGATCATCACCGCCATCACCACCAACGCCTCTCCATCAACCAGCAATGTTTCCCCCATCCATGCGTGAGTAATTCCCCCGCTGTAGGCTGAAGGGGATGGTAGGGATTGGATGAGATTGGTCATGTAATAGCATAAGATTGTTAGGGCATAGTGCCTAGTGTCCGTAGATGGTACTTTTATGATATTGTTGCAACTTGTTATGCTTAATGCTTGTCACTAGGGCCCGAGTGCCATGATCTCAGATCTGAACATGTTATTGTTTCATCATGATATTCATTGTTTATGGTCTTACCTGCAAGTTGTACACACATGTCGTCGTCCGGAACCGATGGCCCCGAAGTGACGGAAATCGGGACAACCGGAGGGGATGGTAGTGATGTGAGGATCACATGTGTTCACGGAGTGTTAATGCTTTGCTCCGGTACTCTATTAAAAGGAGTACCTTAATATCCAAGTAGTTTCCCTTGAGGCCGGCTGCCACCGGCTGGTAGGACAAAAGATGTTGTGCAAGTTTCTCATTGCGAGCACGTACGACTATAATTGGAACACATGCCTATTGATTGATTAGTACTTGGATACCGTTTTATTATTATCTCGCAAATGCCCTGCTATGATTGTTACATGAGTTTCTCTCATCCATGCAACGCCCGTCATCCGTCCCCGTGCCTACGGTATTTTAATCCTGCTCGTTTACTAAAATCACTACTGCTTGTCTTTGTTACTTCTGCTGCTGTTATTTCATCACCGTTACTACTATAAAACTCGTTACTACTGATAAACTCTTGCGAGCAAGTCTCGTTTCCAGTGCGAGCTGAATTGACAACTCCGCTGTTAAGGCTTTCAAGTATTCTTTGTCTCCCCTTGTGTCGAATCAATAAATTGGGTAATACTTCCCTCGAAGACTGTTGCGATCCCCTATACTTGTGGGTCATCAAGACTATTTTCCGGCGCCGTTGCCGGGGAGCATAGCTTTATTTGGAAGTTCACTTGGATTAATATTGTTCGCTGCAAATTCTCCATCATGGGTAAACCTCGCGATACTAAGATCGCCATATTACCATCCACTACAAGAAAAGGTACAATTCGAGTACCTCCGCTACACTTGATTCACCATCTGTGATTGATAAACTTGTTTCACCGCCACATGCTTCGCATGCGGGTACATCCGCTGAATCTGAACACTCTCATAATATTGATAATGTTTCTGTTGTGCTTGATGATAGTGGTTCATTGGGATCTTTTCTAGATGCTACAATTGCTAAATCTAGACAAATTGAAAATACTGAAACTCCTGATGCTACTACACCTGTTAGTTCACCTGAACTTGAATACTCTAGTGATGACCTTGAGGAAGATTATGTGGAGCTTGATGATGATTTTATTGAAAAATGCAATGCTACTACTGATGCAAGAAAAATTAAAAAGTTGCTTGCAGAACATACTGTTAGATATAAACTGTCTCCCGATCCTAAATTTGCCACATCTCCTATAAACATTAGGGATAAAGATTATGATTTTTCTCTTGATCTATCTCATATAGCTATTGTTGAGAAAACACCTTTTTGTGGTACTGAAAAAGAAAGTGCTTCGTTGAACACATGATCGAGTTATCTACTTTGAGTAGCTTGTTTTCTGATGATGTTAAGAAGCGTACTTACTTTGTTGCTAAAATCTTTCCATTCTCATTAAAGGATGACGCTAAAATTTGGTATAATAGTTTGCCACCTAGCTCTATTAAAAGTCCAAAAGAATTGCTTGATGTTTTCTTCCGCAAATACTTTCCTGCTAGTGCTCAACATGCTGCTTTGCAGAGAGTTTATAATTTTGATCAGGGAGATGAGGAGAAATTGCCTGAGGCTTGGGCGAGATTTTGCTCTCTTATTAGAGCTTTGCCCGACCATGATTTAGAAAAGCATGATTTACTTGATATATTTTATAGTGGACTAACCATTGAGTCTAGGGCATACCTGGATAGTTGTGCTCGGTTGTGTTTTCGGGAAAAGAACTCCGGACGACGCTCGAAGAATTATTGGCTAAAATAGGCCGGAATTATGATGATTGGACTACGCCTGAACCAACTCCAACGCCAATAGTGAAGAAGAGGGGTTTAATTAAATTGAATGATGAAGATATGAGGGAAGCCAAGAAGTCTCTCAAGGAGAAAGGTATTAAATCCGAAGATGTGAAGAATCTACCTCCTATAGAAAATATATGTGAGATAATTCCCCCTTCATCCATGATTGAGGTAAACTCGCTTCAACGCTTTACTAGGGAAGATATTCCATATTCAAAACCTCCTGCGCAATTCTTAGATGAGTTTGATAATTATATTGTTAAGCAAGAAAATTTTAATATGAGAGTAGAGAATCATCTAATGGAAAATTCTCAAGCTATTAGTCAATTGCATGATATTGTGGAGAGAACCTCCAATGATGTTAAGATGCTTGTCAAACATTTTCAAATGATTCAGACTCAAATTGATCAACTCACTAAAGTGCAAAATGACTTGTTAGGGAATAATTCTAAAGAGAAACATGCTTATGAAGTAACAACTAGAGGTGCTTGTCTCTACCCAGGATCCTCTATATCCCGAAGGGAATCCCAAAAGAATTGAACAAGATTCTCAACGCATTGAACCTAGTGCTCATTCTAAGAAGAAAAAGAAAAAGAAACATAAAAATGTTGTAGAATCCTCTCGAACCCGTTAATGATCCTAATAGTATTTCTATTTCGATGCTGAAACTGAAAGTGGTAATGAACATGATAATGATAAAGATAATTATAAGAATGATACTCCCGATAAAGAAGAGGTTGAAGAAGAACCTGAAAAGCATGCTAAAAATAAAAAGTATACTAAAGAAGATTTTATTATCGAGAAACATGGTAATGAAAGAGAACCTTGGGTGCAAAAGCCAATGCCTTTTCCTGCTAAGAAACTAAAATCAAAGGAAGAAGAACACTATAATAAATTTTGTGATTGGATGAAACCTTTATTCTTGCAAATCCCTTTAATCGATGCTATTAAATTGCCTCCTTATTCAAAGTATATGAAAGATATTGTTACTAACAAAAGGAAAATCCCCAATGAGGAAATTTCTACTATGCTTGCTAATTACTCTTTCAATGGCAAAATTCCAAAGAAGTTGGGCGACCCGGTATACCTACTATTCCTTGTTCTATTAAGAATAATTATGTTAAAACTGCTCTATGTGACTTGGGAGCCGGTGTTAGTGTTATGCCTTTTTCTCTATACAAGAGACTTTACTTAGATAAGTTGATACCTACCGATATATCTTTGCAAATGGCTGATAAATCTACTGCTATTCCTGTTGGTATATGTGAGAATGTCCTCTGTTCAAGTTACTACTAACCGCTTGATATTAACCGATTTTGTTGTATTGGAAATGCTCGAAGATGATAATATGTCTATTATTCTTGGGAGACCTTTTCTTAACACCGCAGGGGCTGTTATTGATTGCAATAAAGGAAAGGTTACTTTCAATGTTGATGATAAGGAACACACTGTCTATTTTCCCAAGAGGATTGAAAAAGCCTGCGGAGTTAATACAATTTCTCATGTGAGAACTATCAAAGTGGGAACTATCGATTGTCCTATATATGAGCCTAAAGAAGAATATCAAACTCTTGTTATTGGATCCATATCAATACAATTCAAGGTAACATGATTGATTTGAGGTTTATTTCTTCATATGCTATGTAAAATTTATTTGGTGGCAAGACTTGATCAACCTTGTTAACAAATACATCTTATATGCATAGAGGAGGTAAACAACATCTCTTTCTTCCTCCACTTGCTCTAGTTGCTGTAGCACTTTTAATTTGCAAAGTTTCTTAATTGATTAGAGATTTCAAAAAATTTCCTGGCCAGTAATAATAAACTTAATACCCAGAAAATGTGCATTTTTCAAAGTTTTCAAAAATTCGCGAAAATTATACCGTTGGTCCTATTTTTCGACGAGGCACCTGGGAGCACCGAGAGGATGACCTGTGGGGCACCGGAGGGCGCCACACCACCGGGCCGCGCGGCCAAGGAGGTGGCCGCGCCACCATGTGGTGTGGGCTCCCCTCTCGCCCCACTTTGCCATCTCTTCCTCCCGAGCACCTTCTCTCTCCCGAAAAACTCGTACCAAGTTCATCTCTCTCGCGTTTTTGCTCCGGAGCTCCAGATTTCTCGATCTCTTTGCTCAGCCCGGATTTACGTCCGAAATTTGGCACATTTGCTTTTCGGTATGTGACTCCTCCACCCATCCAAGTAGAATTTCGTTTGGTTGAGTATATCTTGAATATTTTGCTGCTGTAGGTAACATGTTTGGTGAGCTTGCATGCTTGTTCTAATTGGTATAAATTAGTTTTGATGCATGATTAGTACTCTAGCAAGTTCCTATGGTAGTTTCCCTCAATTGTATGTCACCAAATCAAGTTTTATATTGTTTGTTGAAAATTTCAGAAAATGAAGAAGTTCAAATTTGGAGAGTTGTTCAAGAAGGGAACAACCAGCACCGGGAGGCCTTCTAGGTCCTCCACCCAAATTAGGCGGTCATACAATGAAGACATCCTCGCGCCTAGCTTCGCGCCCGAAGAGGACAACGGGCCTCCTAATGCTTCTACTTTTCCATGCTATGATTTTCTAAGGAATGCGGGAATATTGGAGGACTTCTTAACACTTGTCAACAGGGCAGGGTTAACCACCTATATGGGCGATGAAAGGGAGCAATACTACTTGCTCACCAAGACCTTCGTCGAGAGTTTCCGGTTCAACAACAAACAATATGAGCCAACGGTTGCGTTCGGGATCTATGGTAATACTGTGACTATGCCATTGAAGGATTTTTGTTGTGCCTTGGATATTTCCACTGTAGGTACAGCAAGTAGGATTGATGACAACCCCGGGACTTGCTGGAGCTCTACCGAGGGATTACCGATGATGATTGTCGAACCATTCAGCGGGGCAAGATAAGGAACATTCAACTCCCCGCCATTAAATATTTTGCATACTACATTGCTACTAGCATTCTTGGTAGGGAGAACACTAGTAATATCTCTAGCTACCATCTTGCTTTCTTAAACATTGCACTTACTTGGACAAACATCCTATCACCTTGGTGCTCTTATTGCTCGCCGCTTTGTCTACCGGGGGCCTATTTTTGGAGGAACCATTGCACTTGCGTGTTTTAACATTTCTTAATCTTCCTGTTGATCCTAATGATGTGCCATTGGCCCCTAGGAGACTTGATATTGCTGCTATGAAGAGTCATCATTTTGTTACAACTGACTCTACTTTAGACAATATGGTATATAGAATGTTGTTTTTTGACGGGAAGGAGAAGGAAATCCCTCTTCCCCAACCAGGTTTGCTCAGTATTGACAGGCAATCATGGTCGTGCACTAAGGAGGAGGTGGATGAACATATGAAGATACAAGAGTTCCACCAGCAACATGACTCCGAGGACGTCGGGACCTCCTACGACCACACCGTCACATATCCGGGTGCTTCTTCTAGCACATACCCGGAATACGACCCATCTTCATATTACGGAGATACTACTTCATGGGATCGATGGGATTGAACTCCACTTAGGCCAAGAGCCTAAGCTTGGGGGAGGTATACCGGCATCACTCATTCTTTGCATATTATGATTGCTGGATACTTGTATATACTTGTTTAGTCTCTTTGAGTGGTTTTCTAATGAGAGGAAGATGATATTTGGGGAAGTGCTGCCTGAAAACAGATTCTGGGCTGTTACCGTAAAAATTCGTGTGCACAGCCAGAACGTTATTTTAAGTTGAAAATTTTTGTGCAGGTTCCCTAGGTTGTTATCTAACTTTCATTAGTTTAACACTTTTTGAACTGAGCAACGTAAGATTTTTGTAAAAATCGATTTCTGTACTGCTGTCAAGTTTTGGCAGATTTCTGTCATCTCGCTTTTCTGTGTTTCTTTTAGTTTGCTATTTCTTGCTTTCACTTTGTTCCTTTCCAAAACACAAAAAGACCAAAAATATTTCTGTTGTTTTTCTTCACCATTTGTTTGCTTTGGTTTCTTGCATTTGTTTCGCTTTATTTGCTATTGCTAGTTTGCTATAAGAAAACCCAAAAAGATTTTGCTTTGTTTGCTTGTTTCCTCTTGTTCTTATTTGCAATTCGAAAACACCAAAAATATTTGCTGTTCTTCTTTGGTTTGTAAAGTTCTTTATGAGTTCAATGGTCTTCGGTGGCTGGAGCGTGGTTTTCATTTCATATTATCCAAGCTACACAAGTGAAAAGGCAATAATGACGATCTACGACAATCTGATTGTGGTGAGAGGCTGGTATGAACTCTATTTGTTTTCATTTTTGTACATATACTGATAAGGGGTGGCCCGATCTTCTCAGTAAGCAGCGGTGGTGATGATGATCACGGGATGATAGCAGCGGAGAGACACGACGATGTAGTGTATGATAACTTGTATGACGCAACGAGATCTCTCGATTGGTCCCTGTCGCCAATGCAACCGCTCTCAACCCTGCAAGATATTCGCAACTCCACACACTTGCGCACGTAGCCGCCGACCACGAAGCGGTAAGTTGCAACCGTCTAATTCCCAATGGAACAGCAGATCACACAAGACTTAAACAGGATCTACACAATATCCAAGCAATATGGTGTAGGGAATTCAATAGTTTTGCAGAGCAAACAACTAAGAACTAGGGTTTATCTTAAACGTGGTCTAAAGCAACTAGGGGGCGTCCTGGGCACTTATATAGGTGTCCGGGACGAGTTCTGGTCGAAAAGATACAAAAATAACCGACCCAGAATAGATCTGGTCGAGACGGACTCGGACTCGGTCCGGTGCGGGATCCGGTCGACCGGGCTGTGGACCGGACGGTCCGGTCCGTGGTCCGGTCAACCGGGCTGTGGACCGGGCGGTCCGGTCGGGGGTCGGTCAACCGGTCGGAAACCGGGAAAGCTGCGAAGTTTCCGGTTTCGCCCCGGTACGATAAATTTCCTCCGGTTGGTGGCCGGTTTACGACCGGTCGGCCGGACCGAGGACCGGGCTGGCCGGTCCGGGGGCCGGTCCGACCGGGTTCCGGACCGGCCTGGACTTCTTCTTCTCCTCTCGCGCATTCCTCCCGCTCCTCCCTCGCGCGTCCATGAGATATCTTCATGTCCAGCTCCATGTCCAGCTTCACGGCCTTCTTGACGTCCGTCTTCACGTCCAGCTGCTCCTCTCCTCGTGCGATGCATGTCTCCTCTTGATACCTGATGATACATAAGTAATAGGACTTAGGCGGTATAAAGTTCTCATCAATCAAAGTACCGTTTAGAAACAAGTTCACCTGTTGTTTAAGTAGCTTCGCACGAGCTCTTGTAATTGGTCCAATCCGAACTTCATTGGACTTGAGCTTCACGACGAGGTTCATCTTCATTTGTTAATGACGGAGGTAGTAGTGAGGTAGGGATGTCCTCATCATCTCCCCCCTTCAAAAGGCGTCGACCCCGACGCTCCAAGGTCTTCTCCGTCATATGGTGTCAAATCAGCAACATTGAAAGAATTACCGACACCAAACTCATCAAGCTTGGAAGATCTATCGAGTATGCATTATCATTGATCTTGGCAAGCACTTTGTAAGGACCAGCACCACAAGGCTTCAACTTAGACTTCCGCAGCTTCGGGAACCTATCCTTGCGAAAATGTACCCAGACCATATCACCAGGCTGGAACAACATCTCTTTGCGCTTCTTGTTCATCCTTGCAGCATTGCTCTTGCCTTTCTTCTCGATCAACTCTTTAGTCTTCACATGGATCTTACGCACAAAATCTGCCCTCTTGGATGCCTCCATATTAACTCTCTCATGTATGGGTAAAGGCAACAAGTCAAGTGGAGTAATGGGTTTGAAACCATACACCACCTCAAAAGGACACAGCTCCGTGGTAGAATGTACCGCCCTGTTGTAAGCAAACTCCACATGCGGCAAACACTCTTCCCACTCCTTCGGAGTTCTTCTTGATCATGGATCTCAACGGTTGTGACAAGGTTCGATTTACCACCTCGGTTTGACCATCGGTTTGAGGATGACAAGTAGTGCTGAACAGGTAGCTTTGTCCCCAGCTTTCCCCAAAGTGTCTTCCGAAGTAGCTCATGAACTTCACATCACGATCGAAACAATAGTCTTCGGGACTCCATGTAGTCGAACAATCTCCACTGAAAAACAGGTTAGCAATATGCGACGCATCGTCGCTTTTGTGGCAGGCAATAAAGTGTGACATCTTAGAAAATCTGTCCACTACCACAAATATAGAATCATGGCCCCTTTTAGTACGCGGCAAACCCAACACAAAATCCATACTAATATCTTCCCAAGGTGTAGTAGGTGCCGGTAACGGAGTATACAAACCGTGAGGCTTCAGCTTGGACTTGGACTTGTTGCAAGTAATGCACCTCTTCACATACCTGTCCACGTCCCGCCTCATCTTTGGCCAATAAAAATGATCAGCGAGCATGAGTAGCGTCTTCTCACGCCCAAAGTGACCCATCAAACCTCCGGCATGTGATTCCTGCAATAAGAGCAAACGCACGGACGATTACTGGAACACATAGTTTGTTAGCTCTAAACAAGAACCCATCATGTATGTGATATTTTTCCCATGCTTTACCAAGAGCACATAAGCGATATGGTTCAGCAAAATCATGATCGAGTAGCATACAAATCACATAGTATCTCTAAACCAGGAATTTTAACATCAAGTTGAGTTAATAACATATTCTTCCTAGATAGAGCATCGGCAACAATATTATCTTTTCCCTTCTTATGTTTAATGATGTATGGAAAAGACTCAATGAACTCAACCCACTTAGCTAAACGCTTATGCAAAGTAGATTGGGCTTTCGGGTATTTTAAAGCTTCATGATCAGAATGTATGATAAATTCTTTTGGCCACAAATAATGTTGCCAAACCTCAAGAACTCTAATTAAAGCATACAATTCTTTATCATATATAGGATAGTTCAACTTAGCACCAGATAATTTCTCGAGAAAAATATGCAATTGGGCGACCCTCTTGCATCAACACACCACCAATTCCAATACCACTAGCATCACATTCAATCTCAAATTGTTTATTGAAATCAGGAAGTGCAAGCAACGGTGCAGAAGTTAACAATCGTTTCAGTTCATCAAAAGCATGATCTTGGGCAACGCCCCACTCAAAGACAACACCCTTTTTAGTCAATTCATTCAAAGGTGCAGCAATAGTAGAAAAATTGGGCACAAAACGGCGATAAAACCCGGCTAGACCATGAAAACTTCTAACTTGACTCACATTCATGGGAGTAGGCCAATTTTGAATAGCTTCAATTTTAGACACATCTACTTCTACTCCATGCTTAGAGACAACATAACCCGGAAATATGACCTTATCTTTGCAAAATGTGCACTTCTCAAGATTACCATAGAGTTTATTATCACGCAACACTTGCAAAACATGTCGAATATGTATAGTATGATCAGATTCATTGCGGCTGTAGATTAATATGTCATCAAAGTATACAACCACAAATTTGCCAATAAATTCACGCAAAACATGGTTCATTAGTCTCATGAAAGTGCTAGGTGCATTAGTTAACCCAAAAGGCATTACTAACCACTCATATAAACCAAATTTTGTTTTAAAGGCTGTTTTCCACTCATCCCCTTCTTTCATCCTAATTTGATGATAACCACTACGCAAATCAATCTTAGAGAACACAGCAGCACCACTCAATTCATCTAGCATATCCTCTAAACGGGGAATAGGATGACGATATCGAATAGTAATGTTGTTTATAGCTCTACAATCTACGCACATACGCCAAGTACCATCTTTCTTAGGAACTAGAATAACAGGAACAGCACAAGGACTAAGGCTTATGCGGATATAACCTTTGTCGAGTAGCGCTTGTACTTGCTTCGTATCTCCTTCGTCTCTTCGGGATTAGTGCGATATGGCGCCCTATTGGGCAGCGATGCTCCGGGAATCAAGTCAATTTGATGCTCAATACCTCGCAATGGTGGTAGTCCTGCGGGTACCTCCTCCGGAAACACGTCGCCGAATTCCTGCAAAACACTAGAAACACCAAGAGGAAGAGGGGTCATGTCGTTAGAAACCAAAACCGTACCCCTGTACAAAAGCACAAGAGGCATGGCCGTAGGATCCTCACTAAATTCTCTCATGTCTTCTTTGGTGGCTAATGAGACTAAGGAATTCACTCTCTCACTTTTCGTTATATCACTCACGGCATTACAATTCTCTCGCCTATCTATGGATGCATCCTCCAAATTCACTTCAATCTTCTGACGAGACTCATTGACAATCTGTTGTGGTGACATAGGCTGTAAGTTAATTTTCTTGCCCTTGTACTCCAAGTGATATGTATTGGCTCGGCCATTGTGTTGCACAGAACGGTCATAGAGCCAAGGCCGACCCAATAAGAGGTGACAAACCGTCATAGGAACCACATCAAAATCAATGCAATCCTTATACGGTCCAATCTCAAACTCAACACGCACCATATGGTTTACCTTCATCTCACCATTGTCGCTCAACCACTGAATATAATATGGATGCGGGTGCGGTAGGTACTTCAACTTCAGCTTGGTGCATAACTCCTTGCTTGCTAAATTGCGGCAACTCCCGCCATCAATAATGACCTTGCAAGCCTTGTCAGGACCAACCAAAGCTTTGGTTTGGAACAAATTGCAACGCTGAGTAGATGCACTAGGAAACACATTAAGAGCACGCTGCGACACAACAATGGTACGAGCATCAGAAGGATATGCATCTTCACCATCAGTGTCATAGTCATCATCGTCTGGAGCATTTGGATCAACATTATCTCCAGTCTCATACTCATTGTCCTCATTGATAAACATGACTTTGCGGTTAGGACAATCTCTCTTGAAGTGACCCTTGCCACCACATGTATGGCAAAGCATATCGCGGTTGCGCGTTGTAGACACACCAGAACCACTCGTACTTGCCGCAGATTCGGACTTCTTTGCATTAGATACATTGGAGACCGGTTTACTAGGCGGAGTAGAGTAAGGAACGGAGCGCGTCGACGGTGCCGGCGCCGTAGAGGGCGCGCGGGGTGTAAAACGCCCAGCTCCCGTAGCACGTCCTTTAACCTTTGCTTCTTCAGACCAAGCTGTGATTCAGCTTCTCTTGCATGATGTAACAATTGATTCATATCGGTGTAGGTGTAATGACGAACAATGCCTTTAACGTCATACTTCAATCCATTGAGAAAACGCTGCATTGTCATCTCTAGAGACTCACGGACACGACCACGCTGCATAAGCATCTCCATCTCCATGTAGTATTCATCAACAGTCTTCACACCTTGCCTCAATAGTGTTAGCTTATCAAATATATTCCGCATGTAATTTGTAGGCACAAAACGAGAAGTCATAACCTCCTTCATCGCACGCCATGTACGGATAGGTTGTGCACCATCTTCGTCACGGTTACGAATCAAAGAATCCCACCAACGTAATGCATAACCATCAAATTCAGAAGAAGCAAGCTTGATCTTCTTATCTTCAGAGTAGTTGGGATGTAAACTCCATAACTTCTCAATCTTGAGCTCCCAAGTGAGATATTCTTCAACATCAGCTCCTCCTTCAAACTTGGGTATGGAAAACTTGGGCTTACCCAATCCATCTTCTTCATCTTGCCCACGACCATTACGGCCAAGTGGAGCCCAACCACGCGGACGATGACCACGAGGCGCACCACGAGCATTGTGTACGTCATCTTCAAGCTCGGGGTCTTCATCATCGTCTTGTTGTTGTTGTGCGGTCAAATTCTCAATAGCGAGGCGCATATCGGCAAGATTGCGCTGTATATCGATCATTTGATCAGCCAAACCAGTGACGGTGACATTAGTTGCATCCAACGTCCGTTTGATCTCGTCAAGCTGTACCCTTAAGCTCATCATCCTTAGTGCGGAATTCACGTCGCATCTCGTTACGAAGAGCTTCATACTCCCTCCATGTGATGATATCTGCCGAATTCTTGTTTTCCTGATTAACAATCTTAGTATCACTAGCGAGACATGATTAGTAGGTTAGTGCACTAAATCAAAAATATATGGTGGTACTCTCACAACTCACTCAAAACTGATAAGAAAAGCAAATCTTACCGTTCCAAAGTAAATTAGTGTTGCTTACCACTTGTAGTAACAACTAGTGCACGGATGTAGCGAAGCGAATATCAAGGGTATAAGAACAATCACACGACAAAGCAGGATATATGTGGGGCTGTAGGTAGGCTACCTATTTGCACCAATAACAAGCTCTAGCGCTGACCGTAGACAACCAATGATACTCACACAAGGCGATATAATGGGGCAATGCAACTATATGTGGGAAAGGTTGCAATGCACAAGAGAGACGCTAGCAAAGCTCAACGAGACAGGCACAAGATTGCTCAACTACAGGTGCGAAAAGAAAACTTAGGCCTTTCACTTGATTCAACTAGCACGACACTTTTCTTTTTGTATTTTTCTTTTTGTATAACACACGCAGCTATGTAGCTCTTTTTGCTTCTTTTCAATTTTCTCTTTTTTTTTTTTAAGACTCAACTCCTTGATAACACGGCCAACAAGATATGCAAAGCACCAAAACCCTAATGAGCAGCCTGTCGAGCGGTAAAACTAGTCTCTTCTGGGGAAGTTCCTAGTCACGTATATCGAAAGGCTGTAGCTATGGTTTGGACAAACACACTGTATGCTATGTGGACTCGGAGTAAACAAAAACTGACTCTAGAAGAAAGATAAAGGTACGCAAAAACAACTACGAAAAGCAACTAAAACTCGAAATTAGTGCAATCTAAGGCTATGGCAAACCCTAACCCTAACTTTTTATGGCTTTTTCTGGATAGGACAACACTCACAACTCAACTATGGGGTGGATTGTGGATAGCTTACCGAGGAAAACTGGAAATCTGATACCAAGATGATAAGGGGTGGCCCGATCTTCTCGATAAGCGGCGGTGGTGATGATGATCACGGGATGATAGCAGCGGAGAGACACGACGATGTAGTGTATGATAACTTGTATGACGCAACGAGATCTCTCGATTGGTCCTCGTCGCCAATGCAACAGCTCTCAACCACTGCAAGATATTCGCAACTCCACACACTTGCGCACGTAGCCGCCGACCACGAAGCGGTAAGTTGCAACCGTCTAATTCCCAATGGAACGACGAGATCACACAAGACTTAAACAGGATCTACACAATATCCAAGCAATATGGTGTAGGGAATTCAATAGTTTTGCAGAGCAAACAACTAAGAACTAGGGTTTATCTTAAACGTGGTCTAAAGCAACTAGGGGGCGTCCCGGGCACTTATATAGGTGTCCGGGACGAGTTCTGGTCGAAAAGATACAAAAATAACCGACCCGGAATAGATGCGGGTCGAGACGGACTCGGACTCGGTCCGGTCCGGGATCCGGTCGACCGGGCTGTGGACCGGACGGTCCGGTCCGTGGTCCGGTCAACCGAGCTGTGGACCGGGCGGTCCGGTCGGGGTCCGGTCAACCGGTCGGAAGCCGGGAAAGCTGCGAAGTTTCCGGTTTCGCCCCGTACGATAAATTTCCTCCGGTTGGTGGCCGGTTTACGACCGGTCGACCGGACCGAGGACCGGGCTGGCCGGTCCGGGGGCCGGTCCGACCGGGTTCTGGACCGGCCTGGACTTCTTCTTCTCCTCTCGCGCATTCCTCCCGCTCCTCCCTCGCGCGTCCATGAGATATCTTCATGTCCAGCTCCATGTCCGAGCTTCACGGCCTTCTTGACGTCCGTCTTCACGTCCAGCTTGCTCCTCTCCTCGTGCGATGCATGTCTCCTCTTGATACCCGATGATACATAAGTAATAGGACTTAGGCAGTATAAAGTTCTCATCAATCAAAGTACCGTTTAGAAACAAGTTCACCTGTTGTTTAAGTAGCTTCGCACGAGCTCTTGTAATTGGTCCAATCCGAACTTCATTGGACTTGAGCTTCACAGCAGGTTCATCTTCATTTGTTAATGACGGAGGTAGTAGTGAGGTAGGGATGTCCTCATCATATACTCATCCATGTGAGCATGCTTAGTTGGTTCATGTGAGGTATATGTTATTTAAGAAAGTCTTGTAGTTCATGATCTCTCATGTTTAGCTCCAATTTATTAATATGAGTAGCATGTCATGGATGTTTGCTTGCATTGTTTTATTCATAAGTAAGTATGGCATTGTGGTATCCTCCTCTGAATAATTCATTTATATCGACTTGGCACATGCTCACGCATGCATATGACTGAACAAAAGTCAATTAAGCCTCCATGATTTACATTGCTTCGAGTTCTTGTATCACTTTTATGCCTCGGTTAATTTATTTTGCCGCAAGCATGATTATGACGATTCTTGCTCTCTTGATTTGTCGCTCCCTAGTCTTTTGCTAGCCTTCACTTGTACTGAGCGGGAACGCTGCTCGTGCTTCCAAACACATGAAAACCAAGTTATTCCGAGTGTCCACCATAAATACCTATGCATGGCATTTCAAACCATTCCAAGTAAATTCTCATGCGCTACCTTTAAAATCTTCAAAATGCTTCTTAATTTGTGTTAATGTTTCATAGCTCATGAGGAAGTATGTGGTGTTTAGCTTTCAACCTTGTCATTTACTTTTGACGGACTCTCATATGGAATAGTGGCACATCCGCTTATCCAATAATTTTGCAAAAAGAGCTGGCAATGGGATTCCCGGTCCCGAATTAATTAAACTTAAATAGACACTCCTCCATGGTTTGTGATTGTTGGACGGCACCCGAAGGATTCGGTTAGCCATGGCTTGTGTAAGCAAAGGTTGGGGGAGTGTCATCATCATAATAAAACTAAAATAAAAAGGCACTCCTTCATGGTATGAGATTGTTGGCGGGCACCCGAGGATTCGGTTAGCCATGGTTTGTGTAAGAAAGGTTGGAAGGAGTGCCACATAAATATGCAATAATTCATGGGAGCCGCTCTTGAAAGTCCGGTTGGCGAGGTAGTTAGTGTACCCATTACCATTCGTTGACAACAACAAGCACCTCTCAAAATAATTTTACTCCTGATTTATAAAAATGAAAAGCTCTAGCGCATGTTAATCCCCTGCTTCCCTCTGCGAAGGGTCAATCTTTTACTTTTATGTTGTGTCTCCATCCTTTCTTTGAGCACTTTCTTGAGAGCACAACTTGTCATTCTTAGTATAATATGCTTGTCTCAAAATATGATTGATTGTGGTATAACTTTGATGCTTTTATCTTTGACAATCACTACTTCTAGTCTTTCTATGAACTCCAGAGGTGCCCGGGCATTTATGTTTTGCCGATCAAATACAGGCAAGCGAGATACCACTTTATCATACTCTCTTATGAACATTGCAATCTTGCTTATATACATGATTCATGATGCTTATTATTAATTGTTGGTACCTCTTCATGATTGACATAGCTTTTAGATGATCTTATTTGCATGTGTCTCATTATGAACTGCTTAAGTATTAGCCATATCATGAGAATATATACATCATATGAGCAAATGTGTTCGTGAAAGTTCTTTTATCGCTCAGTTGTTAACTGAATTGCTTGAGGACAAGCAATAAGCTAAGCTTGGGGGAGTTGATACGTCCAAAACGTATCTACTTTCCCGAACACTTTTGCTATTGTTTGGCCTCTAATTTGTGTATTTTGGATGCAACTAACACGGACTAACGCTGTTTTCAGCGAGAACTGCTCTCGGTGTCTCGTTTTTGTGCAGAAATCCAACTTTCGGGAAAAACCTCGGAATTTATGCCAGAAGGCCCTATTTTCCCAGGAAACTAACGGAGCCAGAAGGGCAATTGAAGTGGAGGCCCGAGGGCCCCACACCACTCGGCGGCGCGGCCCAGGGGGGGCCCGCGCGGCCAGGTGGTGTGGCCCCCTCGGCCGGCCTCCGACGCCCTCCTTCGGACTACTTATTCGCCTCGACCTAAAAACGCCTAGAGAGAAGTGGAAGTCGCCAGAAACCCTCCAGAACGCCGCCACATCGCGAAACTCCGTCGCGGGAGCCAGAAGTCTCCGTTCTGGCACTCCGCCGGGACGGGGAATTGGAGGAGATCATCACCGCCATCACCGCCAACGCCTCTCCATCAACCAGCAATGTTTCCCCCATCCATGCGTGAGTAATTCCCCCGCTGTAGGCTGAAGGGGATGGTAGGGATTGGATGAGATTGGTCATGTAATAGCATAAGATTGTTAGGGCATAGTGCCTAGTGTCCGTAGATGGTACTTTTATGATATTGTTGCAACTTGTTATGCTTAATGCTTGTCACTAGGGCCCGAGTGCCATGATCTCAGATCTGAACATGTTATTGTTTCATCATGATATTCATTGTTTATGGTCTTACCTGCAAGTTGTACACACATGTCGTCTGTCCGGAACCGATGGCCCCGAAGTGACGTAAATCGGGACAACCGGAGGGGATGGTAGTGATGTGAGGATCACATGTGTTCACGGAGTGTTAATGCTTTGCTCCGGTACTCTATTAAAAGGAGTACCTTAATATCCAGATAGTTTCCCTTGAGGCCCGGCTGCCACCGGCTGGTAGGACAAAAGATGTTGTGCAAGTTTCTCATTGCGAGCACGTACGACTATAATTGGAACACATGCCTATTGATTGATTAGTACTTGGATACCGTTTTATTATTATCCGCAAATGCCCTGCTATGATTGTTACATGAGTTTCTCTCATCCATGCAACGCCCGTCATCCGTCCCCGTGCCTACGGTATTTTAATCCTGCTTGTTTACTAAAATCACTACTGCTGTCTTTGTTACTCTGCTGCTCGTTATTTCATCACTCGTTACTACTATAAAACTGTTACTACCGATAAACTCTTGCGAGCAAGTCCGTTTCCGAGTGCAGCTGAATTGACAACTCCGCTGTTAAGGCTTTCAAGTATTCTTTGTCTCCCCTTGTGTCGAATCAATAAATTGGGTAATACTTCCCTCGAAGACTGTTGCGATCCCCTATACTTGTGGGTCATCACCTACCTACTACATGGTATTTATCCGCCATTCCAAAGTAAATTGCTTGAGTGCTACCTTTAAAATTCCATCATTCACCTTTGCAATATATAGCTCATGGGACAAATAGCTTAAAAACTATTGTGGTATTGAATATGTACTTATGCACTTTATCTCTTATTAAGTTGCTTGTTGTGCGATAACCATGCTTCAGGGGACGCCATCAACTATTCTTTGTTGAATATCATGTGAGTTGCTATGCATGTCCGTCTTGTCTGAAGCAAGAGAGATCTACCACCTTCATGGTTGGAGCATGCATATTGTTAGAGAAGAACTTTGGGCCGCTAACTAAAGCCATGATTCATGGTGGAAGTTTCAGTTCTGGACATATATCCTCAATCTCATATGAGAATAATAATTGTTGCCACATGCTTATGCATTAAAGAGGAGTCCATTATCTGTTTGTCCATGTTGTCCCGGTATGGATGTCTAAGTTGAGAATAATCAAAAGCGAGAAATCCAAAATGCGAGCTTTCTCCTTAGACCTTTGTACGGGCGGCATGGAGGTACCCCATTGTGACACTTGGTCAAAACATGTGCATTGCAAAGATCCGGTAGTCCAAGTTAATTAGGACAAGGTGCGGGCACTATTAGTATACTATGCATGAGACTTGCAACTTGTAAGATATAATGTACATAACTCATATGCTTTATTACTACCGTTGACAAAATTGTTTCATGTTTTCAAAATAAAAGCTCTAGCACAAATATAGCAATCGATGCTTTCCTCTTTGAAGGACCATTCTTTTTACTTTTATGTTGGGTCAGTTCACCTATTTCTCTCCACCTCAAGAAGCAAACACTTGTGTGAACTGTGCATTGATTCCTACATATTTGCATATTGTACTTGTTATATTACTCTATGTTGACAATTATCCATGAGATATACATGTTACAAGTTGAAAGCAACCGCTGAAACTTAATCTTCCTTTGTGTTGCTTCAATACCTTTACTTTGATTTATTGCTTTATGAGTTAACTCTTATGCAAGACTTATTAATACTTGTCTTGAAGTACTATTCATGAAAAGTCTTTGCTTTATGATTCACTTGTTTACTCATGACATTACCATTGTTTTGATCGCTGCATCCACTACATATGTTTACAAATAGTATGATCAAGGTTATGATGGCATATCACTTCAGAAATTATCTTTGTTATCGTTTTACTCGCTCGGGACGAGCGAAACTAAGCTTAGGGATGCTTGATACGTCTCCGACGTATCGATAATTTCTTATGTTCTATGCCATATTATTGATGATACCTACATGTTTTATGCACACTTTATGTCATATTCGTGCATTTTCACGGAACTAACCTATTAACAAGATGCCGAAGTGCCGGTTCTCGTTTTACTGCTGTTTTTGGTTTCGGAAATCCTAGTAACGAAATATTCTCGGAATTGGACGAAACGAAGACCCGGGGGCCTATTTTTCCACGGAGCTTCCGGAAGACCGAAGAACATACGAAGTGGGGCCACGAGGTGGCGACACCACAAGGCGGCGCGGCCTAGGGGGCCCGCGCCGCCCTATGGTGTGGCCCCCTCGTCTCGGCCCCCGACTCGCCCTTCCGCCTACTTAAAACCTCCGTCGCGAAACCCCCGATGCGAAAAACCACGATACGGAAAACCTATCGAGACGCCGCCGCCGCCGATCCCATCTCGGGGGATCCCGGAGATCTCCTCCGGCACCCTGCCGGAGAGGGGATTCATCTCCCGGAGGACTCTACACCGCCATGGTCGCCTCCGGAGTGATGAGTGAGTAGTTCCCCCCTGGACTATGGGTCCATAGCAGTAGCTAGATGGTTGTCTTCTCCTCATTGTGCTTCATTGTTGGATCTTGTGAGCTGCCTAACATGATCAAGATCATCTATCCGTAATTCTATATGTTGTGTTTGTCGGGATCCGATGGATAGAGAATACCATGTCATGTTAATTATCAAGTTATTACATATGTGTTGTTTATGATCTTGCATGCTCTCCGTTACTAGTAGAGGCTCTGGCCAAGTTTTTACTTTTAACTCCAAGAGGGAGTATTTATGCTCGATAGTTAGAAAGTCTAGGGACTATAAATATGTATCTAGGGTTATTGAGAAAGGAGGACGATCACGTTCACAGACAAATCAATCTAGGCGCATCGTCCACCGCTTGTTGTTGAGAGTTTCTCACCGTACGTAATGCAATATGCTGCTTAGATCGCATACTTGATATCTGAGGCGGTATCGATTATATCGTTGTTGGTGTTGCTCAGTGCTTAGAAGCCTTTTGATGGCGAGTCAACACACCTTATCTTAGGTGTTTTGGGGTCTGACGTCGATGCTTATCACGTCATGTATGTGTATTAGCTATGCTGCCTCTCGATTTGTCAGCTGCCACTTAGTTCACCTAACATGCTTTTAGGTGTATGGGCAGACACTCTATGCTTGTTCTTTATTTAGTAGACCTAATCCGTTATAGTTGCTCCTTGTTCTTCAAGGATTGGTTTGATATCACGTATGGTTAGGCCTTATAAACGGGTTGAACGATCCGGTGGTGCATAAGGTGTGGTTTATTAAGCTCTAGAGGATTGTTCCGCGGGATCAACTTCACGTTGGTTTTTAGGCCTCTTTAGGGCTGGTTTTCCATCATCTTACATATCCGCTAGGCTCAACTACGCATAGGATGTTCCGATTATACGGTGAAAACCTTAGACTATCGTAGATTAGTTTAGCTTGATATTGATAAAGCATGATCCCCATGTCCTTATAAATCTAACATGAACCATGGGGCAATCGGCTCTTTGAGCCGATCCACGAACAACTTAAGAGCCGATCGGGGCTCGTATTTAATGTTTACGTGTTTGCCATGCTAGAAACTAGTCGAAGCAATCCATCACCGTTCCCGACCTAGTATAGGTCGGTGGCACGCTCGTAAGCACCGAGGACGTGTGCCGTAAGGCATTGCAGGCACGCTCGCTGAGGGACCAGGGTCCACCGCAGTCCTGGGAGCCTCCCGGCTCTACGGTGTTGCCCGTCGCTACTCGCCGGTGGGTTTTTGACAGCAACATGTTCAACATAGCATTGAGCAAATCCTGCTCCAGCTCCCACTTTTCCGCCTCTGATAGTTTGTTAAAAAACTTCGTGGCGTAGGCTTTGGGGGTGGAAGTTAGGTCAGCCGGATCCCCAAAATTCTTAGGAAAAACAACCATGTCACCAGCGGCGGCTTCAGCTTTGCCGGAGGAATTGACTTCTGCTTCCTCCTGGTTTTGTCCTTCAGTTTCGTCGTGCACGGGGCCCATGCCGCCGGAATCATCTCCGCCCGCTCTGCCGCTACTAACCGGAATTACTTCCGGTGGAGTGGATGCAGCAGGAGCTGGAGATTGATCCGCGGGAGGAGGAGAAGGCTGTGGGGAAGCTTGTGGAGCGCTTGGCGGAGCTGGCGTCGAGGGACAATGGCAGGAGACTTCTTATGCATATACTTGGTAATATGCTCCTGAACGTTGGCCCGCGCGGTGGTGGGGTTCGGATTCCTACAAGCGAGCAAAGGAAAAGTATACATAACACAGCTTACCAAGATAAATGACGCGCATTACTCGGAAACTTACGCTGCGCCCGGAATGTTGGGACGCGAGGGCCTTCCTGCCGTCGAAAGCATTTTAAGGCGCTCGCACTCCGCCTTTCTGGAGTCGAGCGGAGGCGGCTTGGTTACCCTGGGTTTCTTGGTGGAAGCCTCGCCGCTAGCTCCGGCGTCGGAGCCGGAGACTTTGGCGCGGGAACGCTTCGAAGGTCGAGGGGCAGCCTTTCGGGGCACTCGCTCCTCTTCCTCTTCAGGGTCCTTCGGATCCTCTTCCGCCGATTCACCGCTAACGGGAACTCGGAGTATGGTGCGCAGGTTCTCTTCCGCCAAAGTATCGAGCTGTGAGAAGGGTGAGAAAAACGAGTTAAACACTTAGAGAATATGAGAAGTTAAAGAAATGCGAAGGAATAAGTGCTTACCGGAGGACATTTGTCGTGTGTGCTGATATCCATAATCAGTTCCGGGACCGGTTGGCCCCGAACTATCTTCACCAACATCTTGAATCTCCTCTTGAGAGAATCAGCCGGAAGATCATGGCGTGTGACCCGGAGGAGATCATCCGCCCCAGTATAAGCGCACATTAGGCGTGCGTTGTAGCGCAAAGGCTGGATTCTTCGAGTAAACCAGCTGAGTGTGAGCTGGGCTCCGGTTAGTCCATCGTGAACTAACCAGGAAATCCTCCGCGCGGCCTTCTCCAGTATTGGTGTTTGGGCAAGCGTGGGGATGAAGCTCCAGCTCGCCAATTCTTCCGGAGGCTTGTTGCTGAAGGGCGGAAGTCCATCGTGGACGCTCGGAATTGGCGAATTCTTCACATAAAACCATCCGGCGTTCCAATACCGGACGGACTCGTGGGAATCGTGAGGCGGATACATGCGGCCGGAGCGGAGCATGAATGTCATACTTCCGCAGTTCAACATGGCCTTGTCCTTCGTCTCCTTCTTCACTCGGAAAAAGAACTGCCATAATTTGACATCGGGTCGGATCCTGCCCCTCACAAAGAGTTGCGAAGTTTGAGAGCAGGAGGTAGGAGTTGGGGCAAATATTATGGGGCTGGAGCCCATACGCGTCGAGGATGGAGAGAAAGAACTCCGAGCAAGGGAGCGACAGGCCGCGCTCAACCCACGCCTTTGTCATGACTCGTTCGTCCGCGTCAGGATTGGGGACGTCGGAGTCGCGCGTGAAACTCCAGTGCTCGGAGATCATGCCTTCGTTTTGGAGCTCTCTAAGCTCCGCGTCTGTGGTCTCGCAGGGCCACCATTGACCCCTAACCCCTTCACGACTCCGGGCCTTGGAAGCCCTCTTGTTTTCCGCTTCCTGGACCTTGGCTGCCATCCTAGCTTGGCCTTGGAGCTCTTCTTTGAGTTCTTGAGCTGTTGGGATCCGGCCTAGTAAAGTATTGGAAGAGGCGGAGAATGGTTGAGCAAGCCTAATGTCGGAAACATATGGTGGTGGATATGCAATGGGATCCGGGCAGATTGGTTCCACGGCACTAGGATCCGGGCTACTCGGAGAACTACCAGTGCAGTGAGGAGAACCATGAGGCATGCTTCCGGCTGGACCCATGCGAGCTAAGTTGAGTAACCGGAAAATCTATACTACGACTACTTCTTCTTCTACGAGGCCGGTGCACGTACCGTCAATGGCGCGGCGGTCCGGTGAAGCTCCGGTGAGGTAGAGGTCGCTGAGCTGATGGTTTCGAGCCTCCGATGACCACGAATCGGCGGTGGAGTCGATTTCCCGATCAACCGTGGCGATTTCGGTTCGAGGAGGGGCTTGAAACGGCGGCGCGCGAAGCTCCCGTGAGAAAGGATCGCCGGAGTTGAGATCTATCGGGCGGCACGACGCGAGGAGGAAGATGAAGTGGTGAGGTGCGGTGAAAGAATGAAGAATTACCGAAGCCGCGGGGTATTTATAGACTACGCGCGGAGATTCGGGATTCGGATCCAACGGTGGAAACGGAACGGTCACACCGTTGGATGGTTGACACGTGTCTTAGGTCAAGTGCGGTAAAGCTACGTGGAGGTAACTTAACCATGCGCTCCCGAAATTTCCGGCTAAAGATTCGCATCTTAGAAAATTTAGCGCGGGAAATAAGGAAGTTGTGCGCGGGGAAAGCGGAATCTCCGTTGCGTTACCAATTCCAAAGACGAGGAGCTTTCTGGATAGATGAACCCGGAAACAAGTAAAAGTTTTGAAGCTCTTCGAGATTCTCTTCGGATCCAAGCTAATAAAGTCGGAGGAATGATGAATCTCGGAGGACTTCGGGGGCTACTGTTGTGGGTATACTTTATGGGTATATCAACGGCGAGGCCTAGATCCGGCAAGCCCGGGTGGCCCATAGTTGGTGATGAGGCATGTGGCCCATCGGGCGGCCCGATTGCTTGTAGATCCTGAAGGATGAAGTCCAGCCCGAGAACGAGGAAGCCGGATCTTAGCCGACCTACGAAGGAGGCCGGATCCGTGACGGCCCATGAAGTAACCGGATCCAGCACGTTCTTGGAGGAAGGCGGATCCTTGACGTACACGGCAAGACATAGTTCCGTAGTTAGGCAAACTTGTATTCCGGCTAGGACTCTCCATGTAAACCCTAGATCCGTGCGCCTTTATAAGCCGGATCCCGGGAGCCCTAGAGGCACAACCACAACTCATTGTAACAACGCGAAAGCGCCCAGATAATTGCAGACAAGCAGCAGTAGGCCCTGTCATCGTGCAGGTGTTCCGAAGCTGGGTAAATCGTGTACCACCGTCCCGTGTGCACTCCGCCCTATGGCCCCTACTTCTTCTCCCCCTCGTGAGGATCCCTCCTCCGAGGTACCGTCGAATAGGCAACGACAAACTTGTTCCTAAACGATACTTTGATTGATCAAAACTTTATACTACCTAAGTCCTATTACTTATGTATCATCAGGTATGAAGAGGAGACAAGCATCGCACGAGGAGGAGAGGAGCAGCTGGACGTGAAGATGGACGTGGAGCTGGACAAGGAGCTGGACATGAAGATATCTCATGGACGCACGAGGGAGGACCGGGAGGCATGCGCGAGAGGAGAAGACGAAGTCCAGGCCGGCCCAGCACCCGGTCAGACCGGCCGCCACGCCGGCGCGCCTCGTCCCTGGCCCGGTCCAACCGGGCGGCAGGCCGGATCCACCCCGGCGCCAACCGGGCGCCACGCTGATGCCAACCGGGAGCGTTACTGCGCGACACTTTGCCCGCCCAGTTGCAACCCGGTCCCTGGCCCGGTATGAACGGGCCAGCCCGGTCCCAGGACCGGTCGACCGGCCCCCAGACTGGCCGTGTCCGAGTCTGTCTCGACCAGATCTATTCTAGGTCGGTTATTCTTGTATCTTTTCGACCAGAAGTCACCCAGGACGCCTATATAAGTGCCCAGGACGCCCCCCTAGCTGCTTTAGACCACGTTTAAGATAAACCCTAGTTCTTAGTTGTTTGCTCTGCAAAACTATTGAATTCCCTACACCATATTGCTTGATATTGTGTAGATCTGAAAGTCTTGTGTGATCTGTTGTTCCATTGGGAGTTAGAAGGTTGCAACTTACCGCTTCGTGGTCGGCGGCTACGTGCGCAAGTGTGTGGAGTTGCGAATATCTTGCAGGGTTGAGAGCTGTTGCATTGGCGACAGGGACCAATCGAGAGATCTTGTTGCGTCATACAAGTTATCATCCACTTCATCGAGTTACCTCCGCTGCAATGACCCCGTGATCATCATCACCACCGTTGCTTACTGAGAAGATCGGGCCTCCCCGTATCATCTTGGTATCAGATTTCCAGTTTTCCTCGGTAAGCCATCCACAATCCACCCCATAGTTGAGTTGTGAGTGTTTTCCTATCCATAAAAAGGCATAAAAAGTTAGGGTTAGGGTTTGCCATAGCTTTAGATTGCACTAATTTCAAGTTTTAGTTGCTTTTCGTAGTTGTTTTTGCGTATCTTTTTCTTGCATCTAGTATTGTTAGGTTTTGAGTCTCTATTATCATCTAGTTTCAGTTTTTGTTACTCCGAGTCCACATAGCGTACAGTGTGCTTGTTCCCAACCATAGACACAACCTTTCGATATAAGTTACTAGGAACTTTCCCAAAAGAGACTAGTTTTACCACTCGGCGGGTTGCTCATTAGGGTTTTGGTGCTTTGCATATTTTGTTGACCGTGTTATCAAGGAGTTGAGTCATAAAAAACAGAAAATTGAAAAGAAGCAAAAAGAGCTACATAGCTGCATGTTCTACAAAAACAAAATACACAAAGAAAAGTGAAGTGCTAGAAGAATTCAAGTGAAGGCCTAAGTTTACTTTACTGCATCCGTAGTTGAGAAATCTTGTGCCTGTCTCGTTGAGCTTTGCTAGCGTCTCTCTAGTGCATTGCAACCTTTCCTACATATAGTTGCATTGCCACATTTATCGCCTTGTGTGAGTATCTTTGGTTGTCTACGGTCAACGCTAGAGCTTGTTATTGGTGCAAATAGGTAGCCCACCTACAACCCCACATATATCCTGCTTTGCCGTGTGATCTGTTCTTATACCCTTGATATTCGCTTTGCTACATCCGTGCACTAGTTGTTACTGCAAGTGGTAAGCAATACTAATTCACTTTGGAGCGGTAAGATTTCCTTTTCTTATCAGTTTTGAGTGAGTTGTGAGAGTACCACATATATTTTTGATTTAGTGCACTAACCTACTAACCATGTCTGCTAGTGATGAAAAAATTGTTAGCCAGGAGAACAAGAACTCCGCGGATTTGATGACATGGAGGGAATATGAGGCTCTTCATAATGAGATGCGACGTGAATTCCGCGCTTAGAATGATGAGCTTAGGGGAACGGTCCAAGGGATCTCCCAAAAGCTGGATGCTACTAATGCAATCGTTACCACGATGCGAGATCAAATGACGGATATCCAGCGCAGTCTTGTCGATTTGCGACTAGCTATTGAGAATTTGACTGAACAACAACAACAAGAAGATGAAGAAGATCCTGAGCTTCAAGATGATGCACCTAATGCTAATCGTGGTGCACCGCGTGGTAATCGCCCTCGTGGTTTTGCTGAACTCCGACGTCCAGGTCGTGGGTTTGAGGAAGAAGATGGATTGGGTAAGCCTAAGTTCTCCATACCCAAGTTTGAAGGAGGTGCTGATGTTGAAGAATACCTCACTTGGGAGCTCAAGATTGAGAAGTTATGGCGCCTACATAATTACATTGAAGATAGGAAGATCAAGCTTGCTTCTTCCGAATTTGATGGCTATGCATTGCGTTGGTGGGATCGATATGTTAGTGCCCGCGAACAAGATGGTGAACTGCCTATTACCACATGGCGTGCTATGAAGGCGGCAATGAACGAGCGTTTTGTGCCCACAAATTATTTGCGCAATATATTTGACAATTTGACCTTATTGAGACAAGGTGTGAAGACTGTTGATGAATATTACATGGAGATGGAGATGCTCATGCAGCGTGGTCGTGTAAAAGAATCCCTTTAGATGACAATGACTCGTTTTCTCAATGGTTTGGAGTATGATATCAAAGGAATTGTTCGTCATTACAGTTACACCACTATGAATGAGTTGCTACATCATGCAAGAGAAGCTGAATCACAGTTGGCTGACGAAGTAAAGGTTAAAGGTCGAGCTTCAGGAGTTGGGCGCTTCACGCCTCGTGCGCCACCACCTACGGCGCCGGCGCCATCGATGCGCTCCGCACCTTACTCTACTCCGTCTAGCAAGCCAATCTCCAATGTGTCTAACTAAAAGAAGTCCGAATCTGCTGCAAGTACGAGTGGCTCTAACATGTCTACTGCGCGCAATCGTGATATGGCTTGTCATACATGTGGTGGTAAAGGTCACTTCAAGAGAGATTGTCCTAACCGCAAAGTCATGATTATCAATGAGGACAATGAGTACGAGACTGGAGATGATGTTGATCCTAATGCTCCAGAAGATGATGACTATGACACTGATGGTGAAGATGCATATCCTTCTGATGCTCGCACCATTGTTGTGTCGCAGCGTGCTCTTAATGTGCTGCCTAGTGCATCCACTCAGCGCTGCAATTTGTTCCAAACAAAGGTTTTAGTTGGTCCTGACAAGGCTTGTGTTGTGGGTATACTTTATGGGTATATCAACGGCATGGCCTAGATCCGGCAAGCCCGGGTGGCCCATAGTTGGTGATGAGGCATGTGGCCCATCGGGCGGCCGGTTCTTTGTAGATCCTGAAGGATGAAGTCCAGCCCAGGAACAGGAAGCCGGATCTCAACCGACCTACGAAGGAGGCCGGATCCGTGATGGCCCATGAAGTATCCGGATCCAGCACGTACTTGGAGGAAGGCGGATCCTTGACGTACATGGCAAGACATTGTACCGTAGTTAGGCAACTTGTATTCCGGCTAGGACTCTCGATGTAAACCCTAGATCCGTGCGCCTTTATAAGCCGGATCCTGGGAGCCCTAGAGGCACAACCACAACTCATTGTAACAACGCGAAAGCGCCCGGATAATTGCAGACAAGCAGCAGTAGGCCCTGTCATCGTGCAGGTGTTCCGAAGCTGGGTAAATCGCGTACCACCATCCCGAGTGCACTCCGCCCTATGGCCCCTACTTCTTCTCCCCCTCGTGAGGATCCCTCCTCCGAGGCACCGTCGATTAGGCAACGACAGTTGGCGCCCACCGTGGGGCCTGCGGCATCTAGAGGCCGGAACCGGGAGGGTTCCGCCATGGGAAGCTACGACGACATAATCGCGGTGGGGCGTGTTCTTTACGCCAGAAGTCGATCGTCCCTCCGGATGAGTGCTGGATTCCGGATAAGACTGACTCCATTAAGCTCTCCATCGTCCCAGTCGGCGGCATACACATCTTCATCGGGGAAACCGTCGATTCCGACGGAAACCCACTGGTAAGTAGCGCTGACGCGACCGCCGCCGAGCGGGACGCAGTCGCGAAGATCCGATCTGAGACGCAGGAACTTCCCAAGGAAGATTCCGCCTTAGATCTGGAAAAATCAAAGCCCACCCAATCCGCCCCGAGCAGGGAAATAACGGTGGAAGACCAATGCGGATCCGCCCGGGTCTCCCGGGTGTTAGAAAAGCAAAGGTGTCACTTCGTGCACTTCATAGCCCATACCGCCGGAGCCGCCCCTCAAGAAGTCGGAGCTGGCCCCGTGCAGGATGAGGCCCCGGAAAACGCTGTCGCTCCGGATCAGCACGAGGCTGTCGGAGAAAGCGACGCTCCGGAGCAAGAGATTGCCGGAAACCCTGAGGAATCAATCCTCGGCAACCTAAGCCCAATGTCAGGGGATTCCATGGACACTGAAGAGTTTGATCGGAAGGTAAAAGAATACGGATACGGTGAGCAACCCGACATCGAATCCGCCCAGCCCATGCAGGTTCTCGCAACCGTGGCACAGCTGGATCAGCAGGAACCCGAAGATGAAAACACCGCCTCCGATCCAGGGCCGTCCAACGTAGGATCTCCGATAGATCGGGAGCGTCCATACGAAAACGTCCTGACCCCTGAAGAGATAGTCGCGCAAGCTCGCATGGATTTAGTGGCGAAATCTGCTGTCCTCAACAAACCCATAACCCCGGGCAACGCCGCAGATCCGGAGGCTTTAGAGGCCACGAGAAAGGAAATGCTGGCCACAGCCAAGAAGTTCGCCAACACCGCAGCCGCAATAATGGATGAAAGGGCAGAAGCTGCAAACTTGATGGACCGCTTTGAAAGATAGGATCACGAAATCGCTGACACACTCGAGCACGTCAAGAGCATGAGGAAAGAGTGGGAAGTAAAGATGACCTATGCGCAGGCGGAGGCCGATCGGATCGTTAGAGAAGCAATTCCGCCCCGCAGGATCAACTTCGCCACACCTGCAGAGCAGCAGCCGCTGGAAACTCCAAAGGATAACATGCTAAAAGCTGCGGAGCTCCTGAAAAAGAAGGACGAAGAGGTTGATATCAACTACGTCCGCAAACTTGTCGCTTCAGCAATGCAGCAACAAAGCAAGGCGGATACCTCGCGCAGGTTGGAATCCAATCCGGATAACTGTGTATCTACCGCGCAGAAGGACGCTCACGCCAATCGACATCCCGACGATGAATCGTGCACCGGATCCACGGAGCGCAGAAGAAAAGCCAGGGAACACCCAAATCCGATCCCCGTGCCGTCAAAGACGCCTCCGTCTGATCCGAAGAAGGGAAAGGATGCAATGTACACTGGTAGGAACAAGTACCGGAACCCGTCACCTCCGCCCAACGGGTACCCGCATCCCCTACCTCCTCGTCGCCGTAGTCCAGTCGGAAACACCAGGCCCCATGGAGGCGGTGGAATCAACATCCGCGACAACATACCGCCGCCAAGGACCAGGGAGCGTACGCCGGAGCCACGTCGGAACCAGAACAACGATCGTGAGCCGGAGCTCAGAAGGAGCCGGAATAACGACCGTGATCCTGAGCCCAGGAGGAGCCGAAATGCTGAGCGTGAGCCAGAGCCCCGCCGTAGCCGGAACGACAGAGGAGACTATCACCAAGGTGAAGGTAGCCACCGAAGCCGGAGCGAGCCACGGGAAGATCGCCGGGAATCAGAGGAGGAAGCAAAAAATCTTACAGGCCCCCTCGCAGGTCTCCCTCACCACCACCTAGTGGCGGAGGCGGAGGCGGTGGCCGAAGATCTCGTTCTCGCTCAAAAACCCCGGGCGGCGGCCCACGCGATGCCCGAGAACGCCTCAATGAGTACAGATCTGTCTACATCGGCCCAAAATGCTTTGGCAGGATGATTCGAGAGGAACCAAAGCCAAGGATGAACCTCAAGCTACCCGGAAACCTGAAGAACTATGATGGCACGGAAAGGCCGGATACTTGGATTGAGGATTACTATAATGTTGTAGCCTTTGCCCGAGGAACCCCTAATATCGCTTGCCGCATGCTTCAGCTGTACCTTGTAGGTCCAGCCCGGATCTGGCTCAGTGACCTCGAGAAGAACTCCATCTTTTGCTGGTTTGACCTGAAAAACGCCTTCGAGAAACACTTCAGGGGCACCTACAAGAGACCTGCCACAACAAGCGACTTACATGCATGTATCCAGAAGAAGGGAGAAACATCCAGGAACTTCCTCACCCGATGGTTGGCATGTAGAAACGAGTGCGAAAACGTCAACAACCGCACAGCAATGCACGCCTTCATTGGTGGCTTGCAGCGAGGAGGACTGCTGCGACACAAGCTAACTTGCTTGGTCAATGCAAACAAACTGACATTGGATGACATGATCACCATCGCCAGCGATCATACTGCCGCCGATGACGACGCAGGCGGAGATCTAGCAGCTACAGCAATTCCCCTGCACCAGCAAAAGAAGAACCGTGACAACGGTAACACCAGCGGCAATAAGCGGAAAAACCCCCCTGATGACCAGAAAAGTGGCGGATCCGAGATGGTCGCCATGGCTTTCCAGCGCGGAGGTCAAGGAGGCAGAAGAGGCCGCGGTCGCGGAGGCGGAGCCGGCAGGGGCCAGCAGCGAAGTGACGAGGTCACCACAGCCGGAGCCCGCGCCCCCCAAACCTACGAGGAGTACAGAGACATGCCCTGCCTGGCCCATTTGGATCCGGCTACAGGGAAGTCCACTCACACTAACCGCAACTGCAAGTGGGTCAACGATCTGAAAAACGACCCGGAAGCAGGATACAAGCGAGCCCGGAAGCACCGCCCACGCGGCAAAGGAGGCAAGGGCAAGAACAAGGACAAGGAGGAGGACAGTTCCGAGGCGATGGACGAAGATGATAACTCGCCGGATCCCAAAGTCGGATCCGCAGGTAAATCCAACCCCTTCGAGAAAAAGAGTGTGGGCGCATACCACACCTTCCTCGGAACCCCAACAGTCCGCGCAAGCAAATCAGCTCTCCGGATCCTGAACGCCACAGTCCCCGCTGTGGCGCTGTATGTCAGGTGGTCGGAAACTCCGTGTACGTTTTATAGAAAGGATCATCCTACTGTCATTCCGAAAGAGTGCTACGCCTTGGTTGTAAGTCCCCGTATCGATGGGTATGATTTCTCCAAGTGCCTCATGGACGGCGGAGCCAGCCTGAACATCATGTACCTGGAAACATTGGAGCGGATGAACCTTACCAAGGAACAGCTCAAGCATAGCACCACCAAATTCCATGGTGTGGTTCCGGGTAAAAAGGCAAATTCCCTGGGCAGCATCAGACTTCCCGTGGCTTTCGGCGAATAATTTCCGCCAAGAGATGATCACGTTTGAGGTCGTGCCCTTCAAAAGCTCCTACCACGTCATCTTCGGCAGGCCCACCTACCACAAGTTTCACGCAAGAGCGTGCTACATCTACAACAAGCTCAAGATTCCGGGTCCAAATGGTATGATTACCGTATCCGGAGACTACAAGAAGGCTCATGAGTGCGAGTTAGGCGAAGCCGCCTTCGCAGAGTCTGTGATATCTGGAGAGGAGCTGCAAGGCTACAGAGCCGCGGTGGATCCGACTGAAATGCAGACCACCAAGAAGCAGATCTCCGAACAGAAAAACTCCTTCAAGGCCGCGATAGAGACCAAGAAAGTCAACTTCAAGGAAGATGACGCAACCAAGCAGGTCTCAGTCGGAGCCAACATGGATCCCAAATAGGAAGACGCGCTCGTCGAGTTCCTCCGCGCTAACATGGATATCTTCGCATGGCAACCTTCTGACATGTCCGGAGTACCAAGGGAACTCGCCGAGCACTACCTCAACATAAACCCGGGGGCTAAACCGGTGAAGCAAGCTATGCGACGCTTTGGAGATAAGAAGCGCCGCGCCATAGGCATGGAATTAGCAAAGTTACTAGAGGCAGGTTTTGTAATAGAAGTAATCCACACTGATTGGGTCGCAAATCCCGTCCTTGTACCCAAAAATAATTCTGAAATACTAAGAATGTGCATCGATTACTCCGGCTTGAACTAGCACTGTCCGAAGGATCCGTTTCCCCTGCCGCGCATTGACCAAGTCATTGATTCGACGGCAGGGGCGGAACTTCTGTGTTTTCTTGACGCATATTCCGGGTATCATCAGATCCGGATGAAGAAGTCCGACCAAAAGGCGACCTCGTTCATCACCCCGTTTGGCACTTACTGCTATGTTACTATGCCTTTTGGCTTGAAAAATGCAGGTGCCACCTACCAACGTACGATGCAGCGGTGCTTGAAGGACCAAATTGGCCGGAACGTACACGCCTACGTCGACGACATCGCGGACATGACTCGGAAAGGATCCGACTTGATCAGCGACCTTACAGAAACCTTTAAGAATCTCCGACGGTACAAGATGATGTTAAATCCGCTGAAGTGCGTCTTTGGCGTCCCAGCCGGAAAACTCCTTGGCTTCATCGTCTCTAATAGGGGCATCGAAGTTAATCCGGAGAAAATCAAGGCAATCTTGTGCATTAAAAATCCAACTTGTCTTAAAGATGTGCAGCGACTAACTGGTTGTGTTGTAGCAATCAGCAGGTTCGTCAGCCGTCTTGGCGAGAAGGCGCTACCCTTGTACAAGCTATTGAAGAAAACAGACAAATTTGTCTGGGACGAGGCAGCAGACGCAGCGCTTCAAGGGTTGAAGGAAATACTCACCTCCCCACCCATCCTAGCAGCACCAGGAGAGTCAGAGCCTATGCTCCTTTACCTGGCAGCTACCAACAGAGTCATCAGCCTCGTCATCGTGGTGGAGCGACAGGAAGAAGGACACGAGTATGGAGTCCAAAGCCAAGTCTACTACATCAGCGAAGTGATGACGGAATCCAAAAAAAGATACCCTCACTTTCAGAAGCTAGCCTATGGAGTATTCCTGGGCAGCAGGAAGCTGAGACACTAATTCCAGGAGCATCCAGTAACAGTCGTGAGCAAAGCTCCGCTGTCAACGATTCTCAATAACGCTGACGCAACAGGACGCACAGCAAAATGGGGCATTGAATTATCCGCCTTCGACATCAACTACAAAGCCAGGACCGCGGTCAAATCCCAGATCTTGGCAGATTTTGTCGCAGATTGGACAGAAGCTCCGGATACAAATCTGGAGCCGGAACCAGAGACATGGGTTATGCACTTCGATGGATCCAAGCAGCATCAAGGCTCAGGAGCCGGAGTCACCCTGAAGTCCCCTACCGGAGAAGAACTGCAGTACGTTTTGCAGATCCACTTCGAAGCTACAAACAACATGGCGGAATACGAGGCTCTACTACACGGACTGCGCATCGCTAAGGAGATAGGGATCAAGCACATTATTTGCTGCGGAGATTCCGACCTGGTGGCACAGCAAGTAGCCGGAACCTGGAATGCCAGAAATTCCGTCATGGCGGCTTACAGAGACGAAGTTGACGAGATCGCCAAGTGCTTTCTCGGATACGAAGTCAAGTACGTCAGGAGAGACGACAACACAGCGGCTGACATGCTATCCAAGCTCGGATCCGGTAGAAAACCAATTCCTCCTGGTATTTTCCTGGAGCACCTGCGGATACCCTCGGTGAAGGGCGCTAACCCGGAGAACCCAGATGTGGCAGTATCTCCGGCTAGAGAAGTGATGGCTATCATTCCGGCCTGGACGCAGCCTTTCCTGGACTACCTCATCGATCAAAAGTTGCCAGAGGACGAGGTCCTCGCACGACAGATCGTCAGACGAGCAAGATCCTACACAATAGTTGATGGACAACTCTATAAACGAAGTGCAACAGGGGTATTTATCAAATGCATCTCTAATCAAGATGGTATTGAGATACTCAGAGAGATCAATGCTGGGGATTGCGGGCATCACGCCGCTCCCAGATCACTCGTTGCAAAAGCCTTTCGGCTTGGATTTTACTGGCTCACAGCCTAAAGAAGATGCCGATAAGTTGGTAAAAACTTGCCGCGGTTGTCAGGACTACGCTACTCAACCAAACGCTCCAGCCCAAGAGCTGAAGACTATCCCTATCACCTGGCCGTTTGCGGTCTGGGGGCTTGATATGGTTGGTAAGCTAAAGAAATCATCTCCTGGCGGTTTTGAATACCTCCTGGTCGCTATTGATAAGTTCAGTAAATGGATCGAGGCAAAGCCAGTGAGAAATGCCGATGGTGCTACGGCACTCAAATTCGTCTGCAGCCTCGTAACGAGATTCGGCATCCCGCACAGCATAATCACAGACAATGGCACGAACTTTGCGCAAGGAGAATTGAAAGATTATTGTCATGACGTTGGGATCCGGCTAGACCTGGCATCCATGGCTCATCCATAGTCCAATGGTCAGGTCGAAAGAGCCAACGGACTCCTTTTATCCGGAATCAAACCACGCCTTGAAGAACCGCTGCATCGCGCAGCCGGAGCCTGGGCAGAGGAGCTGGACTCCGTCCTGTGGAGTTTACGAACTACCCCCAACGGGTCAACAGGATTCACTCCATTTTTCCTGGTATACGGATCAGAAGCTGTGCTCCCTTCCGACATCATCCATGATTCACCGCGAGTCTCCGCCTACAATGAAGAAACTGCTGATGAGGCCAGACAGCTATCTGTGGACTTGATCGAAGAGGCTCGGAATTTAGCAGACCAACGTTCCACCATTTACCAGCAGAAACTCCGACGCTACCATAGTCGTCGAGTTCGGATTCGCTCGTTCATGATCAGAGACTTGGTCCTCCGCCTTCGTCAGGTGAAAGATCATAAGTTGCAATATCCATGGGAGGGACCCTTCTTCGTTAGCAAAGTTCTTCACAACGGATCGTACTACCTCGTCGATTTCTGCGAGCTAAAAGACAGACCTGCCAATTGGCACCTGAAACGTAAACGGGAGGATCCGGATGACATTTACGACGAAACAGAACGTCCTTGGAACATTGCACAGCTACGTCCTTTCCACACTTAGCATAGAATTACATACTTTGTAACAATATTATACATGATCAATGAAATAAAGCTTTTGGTTCACTCTATGAGTCATTTACCTCCTTTACTTGTTCATTTTTTAGATCGTGTATGTTTTCCGACTAAAACCGCAGAGCTGGATATTTCCGCCTAGGCGTGTATGAAAGTTGTGATTTTCAAAAATCGTCCCTTAGGACGTAAGCTTAAGTTTTCTGGTGGAAATGTTTTCTCGTTGCGAATTTGTGGATTCCTAGTAGCGATTTCCGGCACCTTGGCCGGGGCTTGTTTCCGCGGTTATTGACGGATTGCCATTGGGCTTCGTCGGCTCGGCGAGCGTTTCCGGCTAAAGGTCTTCCGGCTCGTGGAAGGTCAAGCGAGTAAGCCGGAAAACATCAAAATCAGCACTTGCTTTCCAACAAAACGAAACATGCAAATACTATTAAAGGATAGCAGGATAAGTTGTTTCCGCCCATGCATAAATGTTTCGTCCCTAGCTACTTAAGAATTTAAAGTTATATTACAAACCCTCCCAGGGCCAAAATGATGCATTGTTTTTTCCGCAGGACTAAGTTTTTACTTCTCCTTAGCCGGAGAAGTTTCCACGTTGGCATCACCTCCTTCTGCATCAGTCAGAGCTTCCTTCTCTGCATCTTTGGCAGGCGAAGAGACATCTTCATCTTCTTCCGCTTCAGCTGCAGTCGGAGAAGCAGCGCCACCTTGGTTCTTTGAGCTTGTCCACGTATACTGGCTTCCGGATTGGGCGGGCCTGGTTTCCGCTTCGCGATCCTTCAAAAGCTCAGCTTCGAGAGGCTCGTCAGCAGGAAGAACCACCTTCTCATAGAATTCATCATGGCGGATCCTCCGAGCAATGCGTGTATCATAGCCGCTGACTGCGTCAAGCAGCGCATTGACATCAGCATCCGGAGGAACTCCAGAAGTCACCCGATCCAGGTTCAAACTCGGATTATGCGCTAAGCACATAGCCAAGGACATGGCAGCTGCACCCCGTGCTGAAGAAGATTGCAGGTCCACAACCAGCTCCGGAAGCAAATCCATCCTCTTGATGAGCTTGCGCACATCACAGGTTCGGCTCTTCTTGATGTTGAGGTTGTGACAGATTTTCCTGGAGGCGGAGATGAGATCCTTGCAGTCTTCACCGGCCAGCTGTAGCAGGTCATCGCGCGGGAACTGGCTCCGACGTTCCTCATCATATCCGAGTGGATCTGGAAGATGCAAGTTTTGTTAAATACAACAAGTTACATGCAACATATGCTGTCATATGAGTTTCGAGGACGTACCCATGACGTCGGAGTTGAGCAGGTCCCAGCAGCTCTCTGCTGTCTTCATATACTTGCGAAGACCTCCAAGCTCTTTTTGCTGCTTCTGGATGATGTCGCTGTCAGTTTGTCTTTTCAGCTCAAACTCACCAGTTTTTCGAGCAAGCTCCGAGTTCTTCTCAGAAATTTTCTCGTTCCGCTCTCGCGAGTTTTGCTTCAAGATTCTTCTGTGAAGCACACAGAGTTTCCAACTCGGAGGAAGCTGCAGCGAGAGATGAGGAGGCACCTACTCATAGTTACATAAAGCATCAAGTTCGGAAAATGCGGAACATAATCCACAATCATCAGATAATCGGAAACCAACCTTGAGCTTCTGATAGTTGTTTCTTCAAATCCGCATTCTCCGCCTGGAAGCGCTGGATTTTCTCCGCCTGGCTGATGGTCACACGACGCTGCAGCGCAATGTTTTTATGCAACTCGTAATGCAGGGCTTTTTGTTCCTGCAAACACAGTCAGAAACGGAGTGAGTTCCGCAATAATGCTTTAAGTCTTTCTAAAGCATTGTCGCTGGAATTTTTTTCCGCCATCATGCTTGGGGGCTACCACGACATTTAAATTTCCTTTCAGTTTGAGTTCTCTAAAAGTATTCAGACGCTAACTAATATAGTTTCCGCCTAAATACTTGGGGGCTACTGGGGAGTTACCTTTTGCTTGCAAACAAGCTTGTCGAAGAATTGGCCAACGTTTTTCTTGAAATCCTGGATCTCCGACGTTTCAACGTCCGGTTTGCCCCAGGCATTGTTCAGCATAGCGTTGAGCAAATCTTGCTCCAGCTCCCACTTTTCCGCCTCCGTTAGTTTGTTAAAAAACTTCGTGGCATAGGCTTTCGGGGTGGAAGTAAGATCAGTCGGATCTCCAAAATTTTTGGGGAAAACAACCATATCACCTGTGGTGGCCTCAGCTTTGCCGGAGGAATTAACTTCTGCTTCCCCCTGGCTTTTTCCTTCAGTTTCGTCAGTGATGGGACCCTTGCCGCCGGAACCATCTCCGCCCGCTCTGTCGCTGCTAACCGGAATTATTTCCGGTGGAGTGGGTGCGGCAGGAGCTGGAGACTGGTCCGCGGGAGGAGGAGAAGGCTGCAGGGGGGCTTGTGGAGCGCTTGGTGGAGCTGGCGTCGAGGGACCAACGGCGGGAGATTTCTTCTGCATATACTTAGTGATATGCTCCTGAACATTGGTCCGCGCGGTGGTAGGGTTCGGATTCCTGTGAGCAAGCAAAGGAAAAATATACATAACACAGCTTACCAAGATAAACAACGCACGTTACTCGGAAACTTACGCTGCACCCGGAATGTTGGGATGTGAGGGCTTTCCTGCTGTTGAAAGCATCTTCAGGCGCTCGCGCTCCGCCTTTCTGGAGTCGAGCGGAGGCGGTTTGGTCACCCTGGGTTTCTTGGCGGAAGCCTCGCCGCTGGCTCCGGCGTCGGAGCCGGAGACTTTGGCGCGGGAACGCTTTGAAGGTCGAGGAGCAGCCTTTCGGGGCACTCGATCCTCTTCCTCCTCAGGGTCCTCCGGATCCTCTTCCACCGAGTCACCGCTAACGGGAACTCGGAGTATGGTGTGCAGGTTCTCCTCCGCCAAAGAATCGAGCTGCGAAAAGAGTGAGCAAAACAAGTTAAACACTTAGAAAATTATGAGAGGATAAAGGAATGCGAAGGAATAAGTGCTTACCGGAGGACATTTGTTTGTGTGTGCTGACATCCTTAATCAGTTTCGGGACCGGTTGGCCCCGAGCAATTTTCACCAACGTCTTGAACCTCCTCTTGAGGGAGTCAGCCGGAAGATCGTGGCGAGTGACCCGGAGGAGATCGTCCGCCCCAGTGTAAGCGCACATCAGGCGTGCGTTGTAGCGCAAGGGCTGGATCCTCCGGGTAAACCAGCTGAGGGTGAGCTGGGCTCCGGTTAGTCCATCGTGAACTAACCAGGAAATCCTCCGCGCAGCCTTCTCCAGTATGGGCGTTTGGGAAAGCGTGGGGATAAAGCTCTAGCTCGCCAATTCTTCCGGAGGCGTGTTGCTGAAGGGTGGGAGTCCATCGTGGACGCTCGGAACTGGCGCGTTCTTCACATAAAACCATCTGGCGTTCCAGTACCGGACGGATTCATGGGAGTCGTGAGGAGGATACATCCGACCAGAGCGGAGCATGAACGTCATACTTCCGCAGTTTAGCATGGCCTTGTCCTTCGTCTCCTTCTTCACTCGGAAAAAGAATTGCCATAGTTTGACGTCGGGTCGGATTCCGAGATGCCCCTCGCAAAGAGTTGCGAAGTTCGAGAGCAGGAGGTAGGAGTTGGGGCAGATGTTGTGGGGCTGGAGCCCGTACGTGTCGAGGACGGAGAGGAAGAACTCCGAGCAAGGGAGCGATAATCCGCGCTCGACCCACGCCTTTGTCATGACGCGTTCATCCGTGTCGGGCTTGGGGACGTCGGAGTCGCGCGTGAAGCTCCAATGCTCGGAGATCATGCCTTCGTTTTGAAGCTCCCGGAGCTCCGCGTCTGTAGTCTCGCAGGGCCACCATTGACCCCGCACCCCTTCACGGCTCCGGGCCTTAGAAGCTTTCTTGTTTTCCGCCTCCTGTACCTTGGCTGCCATTCTAGCTTGGCCTTGTAGCTCCTCTTCGAGCTCCTGAGCTGTTGGGATCCGGCCTAGTAAAGTATCGGAAGAGGCGGAGAACGGTTGAGCAAGCCTAACGTCGGAAACATATGGTGGTAGGTACGCAATGGGATCCGGGCAAATTGGTTCCACGGCACTCGGGATCCGGGCTACTCGGAGAACTACCAGGTGCAGGTGAGGAGAACCGTGAGGCATGCTTCCGGCTGCACCCATGCGAGCTAAGTTGAGTAACCGGAAAATCTACGCTACAACTACTTCTTCTTCTACAAGACCGGTGCACGTACCGGCAATGGCGCGACGGTCCGGCGAAGTTCCGGCGAAGTAGAGGTCGACGAACTGGCGGTTTCGAGCCTCCGATGACCACGAATCGGCGGCGGAGTTGATTTCTTGATCAACCGTGGCGATCTTGGTTGGAGGAGAGGTTTGAGGCGGCGGCGCGTGAAGCTCCCGTGCGGAAGGTTCGCCGGAGTTGAGATCTGTCGGGCGGCGGGGCGCGAGGAAGAAGATGAAGTGGTGAGGTGCGGTGAAAGAATGAAGAATTACCGAGCCGCGGGGTATTTATAGGCCACGCGCGGAGATTCGGGATTCAGATCCAACGGTGGAAACGGAACGGTCGCACCGTTGGATGGATAACACGTGTCTTAGGTCAAGTGCGGTAAAACAACGTGGAGGTAACTTAACCATGCACTCCCGAAACTTCCGGCTAAAGATTCGCGTCTGCGAAAATTTAGCGCGGGAAATAAGGAGGTTGTGCGCGGGAAAAATGGAATCTCCGTTACGATACCTATTCCGAAGACGAAGGATTTTCGGGTGGATGAACCCGGAATCAAGTAAAAGTTTTGAAGCTCTTCAAGATTCTCTTCGGATCCGAGCTGAATGAAGTCGGAGGAATGATGAATCTCGGAGAACTTCGGGGGCTACTGTTGTGGGTATACTTTATGGGTATATCAACGGCATGGCCTAGATCCGGCAAGCCCGGGTGGCCCATAGTTGGTGATGAGGCATGTGGCCCATTGGGCGGCCCGGCTTGCTCGTAGATCCCGAAGGATGAAGTCCAGCCCGAGAACAGGAAGCCGGATCTCAACCGACCTACGAAGGAGGCCGGATCCGTGATGGCCCATGAAGTATCCGGATCCAACACGTACTTGGAGGAAGGCGGATCCTTGACGTACACGGCAAGACATTGTACCGTAGTTAGGCAACTTGTATTCCGGCTAGGACTCTCCATGTAAACCCTAGATCCGTGCGCCTTTATAAGCCGGATCCTGGGAGCCCTAGAGGCACAACCACAACTCATTGTAACAACGCGAAAGCGCCCAGATAATTCCAGACAAGCAGCGAGTAGGCCCCGTCATCGTGCAGGTGTTCCGAAGCTGGGTAAATCGCGTACCACCGTCCCGAGTGCACTCCGCCCTATGGCCCCTACTTCTTCTCCCCCTCGTGAGGATCCCTCCTCCGAGGCACCGTCGATTAGGCAACGACAGCTTGCAAGGTCATTATTGATGGCGGGAGTTGCCGCAATTTAGCAAGCAAGGAGTTGTGTACCAAGCTGAAGTTGAAGTATCTACCGCACCCGCATCCATACTATATTTAGTGGTTGAGCGAAAATGGTGAGATGAAGGTAAACCACATGGTGTGTGTTGAATTTGCTATTGGACCGTATAAGGATTGCATTGATTTTGATGTGGTTCCTATGATGGTGTGTCACCTACTATTGGGTCGGCCTTGGCTATATGATCGCTCTGTACAACACAATGGCCGTGCCAATACATATCACTTGGAGTTCAAGGGCAAGAAAATCAACTTACAGCCTATGTCACCACAGAAAATTGTCAATGAATCTCATCAGAAAGTTGAAGTAAATTTGGAGGATGCTTCTTTAGATAGGCGAGAGAATAGTATTGTCGTGATTGATATAACGAAAAGTGAGAGAGTGAATTCCTTAGTCTCATTAGCCACCAAAGAAGACATGAGAGAATTTAGCGAGGATCCTTCGGCCATGTCTCTTGTGCTCTTGTACAGGGTACGGTTTTGGTTTCTAACGACATGACCCCTCTTCCTCTTGGTGTTTCTAATCTTTTCCAGGAATTTGGCGATATCTTTCCGGATGAGGTACCCGCAGAACTACCACCATTGCGAGGTATTGAGCATCAAATCGACTTGATTCCCGGAGCTTCGCTACCCAATCGGGCACCATATAGAACGAACCCCGAAGAGACGAAGGAGATACAGAAGCAAGTACAAGCGCTACTCGACAAAGGTTATATTCGCATAAGCCTTAGTCCTTGTGCTGTTCCTGTTATTTTAGTTCCTAAGAAAGATGGTACATGGCGTATGTGCGTAGATTGTAGAGCTATAAACAACATTATTATTCGATATCGTCACCCTATTCCCCGTTTAGAGGATATGCTAGATGAATTGAGTGGTGCTGCTGTTTTCTCTAAAATTGTTTTGCGTAGTGGTTATCATCAAATTAGGATGAAAGAAGGGGATGAATGGAAAACAGCCTTTAAAACAAAATTTGGTTTATATGAGTGGTTAGTAATGCCTTTTGGTTTGACTAATGCACCTAGCACTTTTATGAGACTGATGAACCATGTTTTGCGTGAATTTATTGGCAAATTTGTGGTTGTGTACTTTGATGACATATTAATCTACAGCCGCAATGAATCTGATCATACTATACATATTCGACATGTTTTGCAAGTGTTGCGTGATAATAAACTGTATGGTAATCTTGAGAAGTGCACATTTTGCAAAGATAAGGTCATATTTCTGGGTTATGTTGTCTCTCAGCATGGAGTAGAAGTAGATGTGTCTAAAATTGAAGCTATTCAAAATTGGCCTACTCCTATGAATGTGAGTCAAGTAAGAAGTTTTCATGGTCTAGCTGGGTTTTATAGAAGATTTGTGCCCAACTTTAGTACTATTGCTGCACCTTTGAATGACTTAACTAAAAAGGGTGTAATATTTGAGTGGGGCGCAGCCCAAGATCATGCTTTTGATGAACTTAAGAGATTGTTAACTTCTGCACCGTTGCTTGCACTTCCTGATTTCAATAAGCAATTTGAGATTGAATGTGATGCTAGTGGTATTGGAATTGGTGGTGTGTTGATGCAAGAGGGTCGCCCAATTGCATATTTTTCTGAGAAACTGTCTGGTGCTAAGTTGAACTATCCTATCTATGATAAAGAATTGTATGCTTTAATTAGAGTTCTTGAGGTTTGGCAACATTACTTGTGGCCAAAAGAATTTATCATACATTCTGATCATGAAGCTTTAAAATACCTGAAAGTTCAGTCTACTTTGCATAAACGTCTTGCTAAGTGGGTTGAGTCCATTGAGTCTTTTCCGTATATTATTAAACATAAGAAGGGAAAATATAATATTGTTGCTGATCCTCTATCTAGGAAGAATATGCTATTAACTCAACTTGATGTTAAAATTCCAAGATTAGAAGTACTATGTTATTTGTATGCTACTGATCATGATTTTGCTGAACCATATCGCTTGTGTGCTATTGGTAAAGCATGGGAAAAATATCACATACTGACGGGTTCTTGTTTCGAGCTAACAAATTATGTGTTCTAGAATCGTCTGTGCGTTTGCTCTTATTTGCAGGAATCACATGTTGGAGGCTTGATGGGTCACTTTGGGCGTGAGAAGACGCTACTCATGCTAGCTGACCACTTTTATTGGCCAAAGATGAGGCGGAATGTGGACAGGTATGTGAAGAGATGCATCACTTGCAACAAGTTCAAGTCCAAGCTGAAGCCTCACGGTTTGTATACCCATTTACCGGCACCTGCTACACCATGGGAGGATATAAGTATGGATTTTGTGTTGGGTTTGCCGCGTACTAAGAGAGGCCATGATTCTATATTTGTGGTAGTGGACAGATTTTCTAAAATGTCACACTTTATTGCCTGCCACAAGAGCGACGATGCATCGCATATTGCTAACCTGTTTTTCAGGGAGGTTGTACGTCTACATGGAGTCCCGAAGACTATTGTTTCTGATCGTGACGTGAAGTTTATGAGTTATTTCTGGAAGACGCTGTGGAGAAAGCTGGGGACGAAGCTACTATTCAGTACTACTTGTCATCCCCAAACCGATGGTCAAACTGAAGTTGTAAATAGAACATTGTCACAATTGTTGAGATCCATGATCAAGAAGAATCTGAAGGAGTCGGAAGAGTGTTTACCGCATGTGGAGTTTGCTTACAACAGGGCGGTACATTCTACCACGGAGCTATGTCCTTTTGAGGTGGTGTATGGTTTCAAACCCATTACTCCACTTGACTTGTTGCCTTTACCCATACATGAGAGAGTTAATATGGAGGCATCCAAGAGGGCAGATTTTGTACGGAAGATACATGTGAAGAGTAAAGAGTTGATAGAAAAGAAAGGCAAGAGCAATGCTGCAAGGATGGACAAGAAGCGCAAGGAGATGTTGTTCAAGCCTGGTGATATGGTCTGGGTACATTTTCGCAAGGATAGGTTCCCAAAGCTGCGGAAGTCCAAGTTGCTTCCTCGTGGTGCTGGTCCTTACAAAGTGCTTGCCAAGATCAATGATAATGCATACTCGATAGATCTTCCACTTGATGAGTTTGGTGTCAGTAATTCTTTCAATGTTGCTGATTTGACACCATATGATGGTGAAGATCTTGGAGCGTCGAGGCCGACACCTTTTGAAGGGGGGAAATGATGAGGACATCCCTACCACACTACCACCTCTGTCATTACCAAATGAAGATGAACCTGCTGTGAAGCTCAAGTCCAATGAAGTTAGGATTGGACCTATTACAAGGGCTCGTGTGAAGCTACTTAAACAACAGGTGAACTTGTTCCTAAACGATACTTTGATTGATCAGAACTTTATACTACCTAAGTCCTATTACTTATGTATCATTAGGTATGAAGAGGAGACAAGCATCACACGAGGAGGAGAGGAGCAGCTGGACGTGAAGATGGACGTGGTGCTGGACAAGCAGCTGGACATGAAGATATCTCATGGACGCGCGAGGGAGGAGCGGGAGGCATGCGCGAGAGGAGAAGGCGAAGTCCAGGCCGGCCCAGCACCCGGTCAGACCGGCCGCCACGACGGCGCGCCCGGTCCCTGGCCCGGTCCAACCGGGCGGCAGGCCGGATCCACCCCGACGCCAACCGGGCGCCACGCTGATTCCAACCGGGAGCGTTACGGCGCGACACTTCGCCCGCCCGGTTGCAACCCGGTCCCTGGCCCGGTTTGAACCGGCCAGCCCGGTCCCAGGCCCGGTCGACCGGCCCCCAGACCGGCCGTGTCCGAGTCTGTCTCGACCAGATCTATTCTGGGTCGGTTATTCTTGTATCTTTTCGACCAGAAGTCGTCCCGGACGCCTATATAAGTGCCCAGGACGCCCCCTAGCTGCTTTAGACCATGTTTAAGATAAACCCTAGTTCTTAGTTGTTTGCTCTGCAAAACTATTGAATTTCCTACACCATATTGCTTGATATTGTGTAGATCTGAAAGTCTTGTGTGATCTGTTGTTCCATTGGGAATTAGAAGGTTGCAACTTACCGCTTCGTGGTCGGCGGCTACGTGCGCAAGTGTGTGGAGTTGCGAATATCTTGCAGGGTTGAGAGCTGTTGCATTGGCGACAGGGACCAATCGAGAGATCTCGTTGCGTCATACAAGTTATCATCCACTTCATCGAGTTACCTCCGCTGCAATCACCCCGTGATCTTCATCACCACCGTTGCTTACTGAGAAGATCGGGCCTCCCCGTATCAGCACATATCTTTGGGTTCTTTAAACAGCAGCAATACCAGAAGGCAACATGTCGACAAACAATATCAAACTTCTCTCTCCTCTCTCTGAATCTTACTATCTTTGAAACTCTCTCCTCTTAGAACTTTATTCCCTTGTATCTCTCCCATCCTCAAACTTGTACCTAGAAATTACCATTTCCAGTGGATTCAAGGTCAAATTGATAGAGGAATCACCGGTCGGGCGTTACATTTCGTATCAAGAGCCAGGTCGATTGCCATGATATGGAGGCGGTGGAGGATCCGGTGTCGCCGGTCAAGTCGATGGTAGAAGACTCCAATTCCATCCTCAAGGAGCTTGTTGTCTAGAAGCCACATGTGCGCGGGGCACCGCAGGAGATGCACACCAACATCGCCACCCCGCAACAACAACTTGGACGAGACACCCTTAACACATCCTAGGGCTCTACCTGAGCAATATTCAAGCGCTCGCTGCACTGAGGACCATGGAGGGCGGTGTTAGCGCCACACTGGAGTATGCCACCAATTCCGGAGGTTGTGGCTTCATCCCTCTCCTTGATCAATTCAGCAACCAAGACAAGCAGGCATGGCGCGATTCCATGCGAGCAGCGTATGGCTATGTGGACCACGTGCTCGGCCCATATAGCATCACCTAGGGTCAGCAAGCTTGACACCAACAAGGTTGAGGAACCCAACAAACTCAACAACACCTTGCCCATCAGGTGTTCGATGCAATGCTTTCTCATTAACAAGGATGACGTTAAGACTGAGAGAACATCTCTGAAGTCGAGCACCACGTCCACATCTATTCCAGTGCCAGCGGTGTTGTGGGTATACTTTATGGGTATATCAACGGCGAGGCCTAGATCCGGCAAGCCCGGGTGGCCCATAGTTGGTGATGAGGCATGTGGCCCATCGGGCGGCCCAGTTGGTGTAGATCCTGAAGGATGAAGTCCAGCCCAGGAACAGGAAGCCGGATCTTAACCGACCTACGAAGGAGGCCGGATCCGTGACGGCCCATGAAGTAACCGGATCTAGCACGTTCTTGGAGGAAGGCGGATCCTTGACGTACACGGCAAGACATAGTTCCGTAGTTAGGCAAACTTGTATTCCGGCTAGGACTCTCGATGTAAATCCTAGATCCGTGCGCCTTTATAAGCCGGATCCCGGGAGCCCTAGAGGCACAACCACAACTCATTGTAACAACGCGAAAGCGCCCAGATAATTGCAGACAAGCAGCAGTAGGCCCTGTCATCGTGCAGGTGTTCCGAAGCTGGGTAAATCGCGTACCACCGTCCCGTGTGCACTCCGCCCTATGGCCCCTACTTCTTCTCCCCCTCGTGAGGATCCCTCCTCCGAGGTACCGTCGAATAGGCAACGACAGTTGGCGCCCACCGTGGGGCCAGCGGCGTCTGGAGGCCGGAACCGTGAGGGTTCCGCCATGGGAAGCTTCGACGACACCATCGCTGTGGGGCGCGTCCTTTACGCCGGAAATCTGCTGATCGTCCCTCTGGATGAATGCTGGATTCCGGCTAAGACTGACCCCGTCAAGCTCTCCATTGTCCCAGTTGGCGGCATACACATCTTCATCGGGGAAACCGTCGATTCCGACGGAAACCCACTGGTAAGTAGCGCTGACGCGACCGCCTCCGAGCGGGACGCAGTCGCAAAGATCCGATCTGAGACGCAGGAACTTCCCAAGGAAGATTCCGTCTCAGATCTGAAAAAATCACAGCCCACCCAATCCGCCCCTGAGCAGGAAGTAAAGGTGGAAGACCAATGCAGATCCGCCTGCGTCTCCCAGGTGTTAGAGAAGCAAAGGTGTCACTTCGTGCACTTCTTGGCCCATACCGCCGGAACCGCCCCTCGTGAAGCCGGACTGGTCCCGAGCAGGTCGAGGCACCGGAAAACAACGCTGCTCCGGATCAGCAAGAGACTGTCGGAGAAAGCGGAAATCCGGTTGAAGAGTCGATCTTGGGTAACCTAAGCCCAATTTACGGGGATACCCCCTCCATGGATACTGAAGAGTTCGATCGCAAGGTGAAGGAATACGGATACGGTGATCAGCCCGAAGTTGAATCCGCCCAGCCTAAACAGGTCCTTGCAACCTTGGCGGCGCTGGACCAACGCGAATCAGAGGATGACAACACCCATTCCGATCCACAACCATCCCGTGCAGGATCTCCGCTATCACGAGAGCGTCCGCACAAGGAAGTGTTGTCCCCTGAAGAGCTGGTTGAACAAGCAGGGATGGAGGCAATCGCACGCTCGGCCGTTCTCAACAAACCCATAACCCCTGACGATGCCGCAAATCCGGAGGCTCTAGAGGCCACAAGACAGGAGATGCTGGCAACAGCCCAAAAGTTCGCCAGAACCGCAGCGGCAATGCTGGATGAAAGGAAAGAAGCCGCGCACTTCGTGGAAAATTTCCACCAGCGAGAGCTTGAGGTTGACGAACAACTGGTAAAAGTCAAGGAGCTGCAGCAGCACTGGAAAGACAAGGTCACCGAGCTTCAGCAGGAGGCCGATAAAATCAGGCGGGATGCTATACCTCCCCGCAAGATCACCTTCGCGACCCCCACTGAGCATCAGCCGCTCGCAACTCCAAAGGATAACATGAAGAAGGCTGCGGAGATCTTGAAGAAAAAGACCGAGGAGATTGACATCGAATACATCCGTACGCTCGTTGCCTCAGCAATGTAGCAGCAGAGCAAGGCAGACACTTCGCGCAGATTGGAATCCAACCCGGAGCATTGCGTCTCTACTGCGCAGAAGGACGCCTACGACAATCGCCATCGTGATGACGAATCGCGAACTGGATCCTCGGAACGCAGAAGGAAAAGCAGAGAACACCCAAATCCGATCCCCGTACCATCAAAGACACCTCCGTCAGATCCGAGAAAGGGAAAGGATGCGATGTACACTGGTAGGAACAAGTACCGGAATCCCTCTCCTCCACCCAACGGGCACCCGCGTCCTCCACTCCCTCGCCGCCGTAGTCCAGTCGGAAGCACCAGGCCTCACGGTCCAGGTGGAATCAACATCCCCGACAACGTGCAGCCTCCGAGGCACAGAGAGCGAATGCCGGAACCCCGCCGGAGCCGGAACAACGATCGAGAACCCGAGCCTAGGAGGAGTCGGAACGAAGAACGAGACCCGGAGCCTCGCAGAAGACGGAACGACGAAGGCAACTAGTACCATGGTGAAGGCAGCCATCGAAGCCGGAGTCAACATCGCGAAGGACGGGGCGACTCGGACGGCGGAAGCAAGAGGTCACATCGGCCCCCTCGTAGGTCTCTCTCACCACCACCCAGCGGTGGAGGCGGAGGAGGAGGCGGAGGCGGCGGCCGGAGATCTCGCTCTCGTTCAAAATCCCCCCGCCACGGCTCGCGTGACGCGCGGGAACGTCTCAACGAATACAGAACTGATTACATAGGCCCAAAGTGCTTCAGCAGGATGATTCGAGAGGAACCAACACCAAGGATGAACCTCAAGCTACCAGGAAACCTGAAGACCTATGATGGCACCGAAAGGCTAGATACCTGGATTGAGGATTACTATAATGCAGTGACCTTTGCCGGAGGAACCCCTAATGTCGCCTTCCGCATGCTTCAGTTGTACCTTGTAGGTCCAGCCCGGATCTGGCTCAGCGACCTCGAGAAGAATTCTATCTTTTGCTGGTTTGACCTGAAGACCGCCTTCGAAAAGCACTTTAGGGGCACCTACAAAAGACCTGCCACAACAAGCGACTTACAGGCGTGTATCCATAAGAAGGGTGAAACATCAAGGAACTTCCTCACCCGATGGTTGGCATGCAGAAACGAGTGCGAGAACGTCGACAACCGCACAGCAATGCACGCCTTCATCGGTGGCTTGCAGCGAGGAGGACTGCTGCGGCACAAGCTAACCTGCTTGGTCAATGCAAACAAGTTGACGTTGGATGACATGATCACCATCGCCAGCGATCATACTGCCGCCGATGACGACGCAGGCGGAGATCTAGCAGCTACAGCAATTCCCCTGCATCAGCAAAAGAAGAACCGTGATAACGGTAACACCAGCGGCACTAAGCGGAAAAACCCACCTGATGACCAGAAGAGTAGCGGATCCGAGATGGTCGCCATGGCTTTTCAGCGCGGAGGTCCAGGAGGCGGAAGAGGCCGCGGTCACGGAGGCGGAGCCGGTAGGGGCCAGTAGCGAAGTGACGAGGCCACCGCAGCCGGAGCCAGCGCCCCCCAAACATACGAGGAGTACAGAGACATGCCCTTCCTGGCCCACCTGGATCCGGCTACGGGGAAGTCCACTCACACTAACCGCAACTTCAAGTGGGTCAATGATCTGAAAAACGACCCGATACAAGTGAGCCCGGAAACACCGCCCACGCGGCAAAGGCGGCAAGGGCAAGAACAAGGACAAAGAGGAGGATAGTTCCGAGGCGATGGACAAGGATGATAACTCGCCGGATCCCAAAGTAGGGTCCGCAGGTAAATCCAACCCCTTCGAGAAAAAGAGTGTGGGCGCGTACCACACCTTCCTCGGAACCCCAACAGTCCGCGCCACCAAGTCAGCTTTCCGGATCCTGAACGCCACAGTTCCGGCTGTGCCGCAGTATGTCAGGTGGTCGGAAGTCCCGTGCACATTTGATAGGCAGGATCACCCTACCATTGTGCCAAAAGAATGCTACGCCTTGGTTGTAAGTCCCCGCATTGACGGGTATGACTTCTCCAAGTGCCTCATGGATGGCGGAGCCAGCCTGAACATCATGTACCTGGAGACTCTGGAGCGGATGAACCTTACCAAGGAGCAGCTTAAGCACAGCACCACTGAATTTCATGGTGTGGTTCCGGGTAAAAAGGCGAATTCCCTTGGCAGCATCAGACTTCCCGTGGCCTTCGGCGACATCAATAACTTTCGCGAAGAGATGATCACGTTTGAGGTCGTGCCCTTCAACAGTTCATACCACGTCATCTTTGGCAGGCCCACCTACCACAAGTTCCACGCAAGAGCGTGCTACATCTACAAAAAGCTCAAGATTCCGGGTCCAAAAGGTATGATTACCATATCCGGAGACTACAAGAAGGCTCATGAGTGCGAGTTGGGCGAAGCCGCCTTCGCAGAGTCTGTGATATCTGGAGAGGAGCTGAAAGGCTACAGAGCCGCGGTGGATCCGACTGAGATGCAGACCACCAAGAAGCAGATCTCCGAACAGAAAAACTCCTTCAAGGCCGCGATAGAGACCAAGAAAGTGAACTTCAAGGAAGATGATGCTACCAAGAAGGTCTCGGTCGGAGCCAACATGGACCCCAAATAGGAAGACGCGCTCGTCGAGATCCTCCGCGCTAACATGGATATCTTCGCATGGCAGCCTTCTGACATGTCCGGAGTACCAAGGGAACTCGCCGAGCACTACCTCAACATAAACCCGGGGGCTAAACCGGTGAAGCAAGCTATGCGACGCTTTGGAGATAAGAAGCGCCGCGCCATAGGAATGGAATTAGCAAAGTTACTAGAGGCATATTTTGTAATAGAAGTTATCCACACTGATTGGGTCGCAAATCCCGTCCTTGTACCCAAAAAGAATTATGAAATACTAAGAATGTGCATCGATTACTCCGGTTTGAACAAGCACTATCCGAAGGATCCGTTTCCCCTGCCGCGCATTGACCAAGTCATTGATTCGACGGCAGGGGCGGAACTTCTGTGTTTTCTTGACGCATATTCCGGGTATCATCAGATCCGGATGAAGAAGTCCGACCAAAAGGCGACCTCGTTCATCACCCCATTTGGCACTTACTGCTATGTTACTATGCCCTTTGGCTTGAAAAACGCATGTGCCACCTACCAACGTACGATGCAGCGGTGCCTGAAGGACCAAATTGGCCGGAACGTACACGCCTACGTCGACGACATCGCGGTCATGACCCGGAAAGGATCCGACTTGATCAGCGACCTTACAGAAACCTTTGAGAATCTCCGCGGTACAAGATGATGTTAAATCCGCTAAAATGCGTCTTTGGCGTTCCAGACGGAAAACTCCTTGGCTTCATCGTCTCTAACAGGGGCATTGAAGTTAACCCGGAGAAAATCAAGGCAATCTTGTGCATCAAAAGGCCAACTTGTCTCAAAGATGTGCAACGACTAACTGGTTGTGTTGCAGCAATCAGCAGGTTTGTTAGCCGTCTTGGCGAAAAGGCGCTACCTCTGTACAACCTATTGAAGAAGACAGACAAATTTTTCTGGGACGAGGCAGCAGATGCAGCGCTTCAAGGGTTGAAGGAAATACTCACCTCCCCACCCATCTTAGCAGCACCAGGAGAGTCAGAGCCTATGCTCCTTTACCTGGCGGCTACCAACAGAGTCCTCAGCCTCATCATCGTGGTGGAGCGACAGGAAGAAGGACACGAGTACGGAGTCCAAAGACCAGTCTATTACATCAGCGAAGTGCTGACGGAATCCAAACAAAGATACCCTCACTTTCAGAAGCTAGCCTATGGAGTATTCCTGGGCAGCAGGAAACTGAGACACTACTTCCAGGAGCATCCGAGAATGACCGTGAGCAAAGCTCCGCTGTCAACAATTCTCAATAACGCTGACGCAATAGGACGCACAGCAAAATGGGGCATTGAATTATCCGCCTTCGACATCAACTACAAAGCCAAGACTGCGGCTAAATCCCAAATCTTGGCGGATTTTGTTGCAGATTGGACAGAAGCTCCGGATATAAATCTGGAGCCAGAACCAGAGACATGGGTTATGCACTTCGATGGATCCAAGCAGCATCAAGGCTCGAGGAGCCGGAGTCACCCCGAAGTCCCCTACCGGAGAAGAACTGCAGAGTACGTTCGCAGATCCACTTCGAAGCTACAAACAACATGGCAGAATACGAGGCTCTACTACACGGTCTGCGCATCGCTAAGGAGATAGGGATCAAGCATATTATTTGTTGCGGAGATTCCGACCTGGTGGCATATCAAGTAGCCGGAACCTGGAATACCAGAAACTCCGTCATGGCGGCTTACATAGAGTCTCAATGTCCATGGTCGTGCAGCCGAGTGATGCCCTTTAGACAGATGCACTGTGGCTGCTTCATCCATGCGAGGTGCTCAACGAAATACTCATGCATACGTCATTGTTGTTATTGTTGCTATCAACATCGATGACTCAACAACGTGAACATGGATTGAACCAGTCCAGGTCTAGTTACACCAAGGCATCAACGACAACCATGTATGTGACTCTCCGCCACTATGGGTGAGCACAAACTTGTCTACATCAATGTGGGCATGCTCTTCCTTGATTGTTGGAGTGTCACGGTACACTCCAGATCATCCCAAACTACTGCTAGACCTCCCTCTACTATGGCCTATGTGGATGGAGTGGTCCATGTACTACACAGTACATGGAAGGGCTTGGCTTGTGCCGGTGTCATGACTACCCTGGTGACTGCCTCGATGTTATCTACGGTCATGCCTTGGAAAATGAACCTCTGAGTATGAAAAGTAAATAGGAGCACCACCCACTGCTCTAATTGTTGCCACTGTCGGCTTATGTCCAAGCCAAAAGTTTGGGAGGGGTGAATGGTGTGTGCAAATCATCTACCTCACTGCCATACATGTCGACACATGCTTCTGGACAGGTGTTGGAATCAGCTTCTCAAACCTGGAAAACAACCATCATGACACTCCTAGACGACCTACCTTTGGCTCGGTGAGTGTGCTCTCTTTTGCAGTCCTACAAGACTTGTTCCTTTGCTTCTTTTTGCAACTAGAAGCTATTCTTGAGCATATCCATGGCCAAGCCTTGTGCCATTGAGCCGAATCTATGGAAGCCCGCCTCGTGTTTGAGGAAGTACATCCATGTAGTTCCTTCGGTATTGGCATGAAAATAACATGCTTGGTATTTGCACTTTGGGCGTGCTAGAGGCATGGTGGGTTCAGTCCCGGAAGTGCAATAGCTCAATCCAAGAGACAATGATACTATGCAGGTAATAATGTCTAGTCTATGATTAGCTTTTTTATATATTTACACCATGACAGAGGTGTTCCTGATCAGCTGATTAGAGAAGGGGTACTATCCGCGGTAGCACAATGGGAATGAAGAGGGACACTAATTAATTATGATGATTCATTTGCTCATTATTCCCTTGGCCGCTATATTAGGAGCATCTTCGCAAACACCTTGGAGTTCACTATCATGCTACTGCTTATATATACCACGAGAGTGAGTTGGTTGCAATATCCTTGGTTGGTACTATGAGGGAAATGATATTGTCCAGAAATACAAACCATTCCTTGCTTCAGGAAGAGGTGTTAATTCAAATTATTGCATGCAAGGCCTTGTCATGGGAGTATATTGCATGTGGAAGATTGAAATATCTCAGAAGAATGTTGTTGAAGAGAAAATTGTTCCATTGCACAAGTGACATGGTGTGGTGTATGATCAGTTTTTCTACTTCACACTACCGTGGGATCTAGGCGAGCATCTCCAAAAAAACAACTCGAGATGACAAACCATTTTAACCACATACAAGTGACCTCCCCGCATTTGTCTCTCGAGAGTCGACTTGGGGAAAATCCGGAGTTGAAGAAGCGTGTAATGTCACAACCCTACCTACGCCATCCTTCTCAAACGGCAACGGGTTGACGAAAAAATTACCGAACTTGTCTCTCCTCCCTCTGAACCTTGCTATCTCCAAAATCTCTCATCTCAAAACTTTATTCCCCGTATCTTTCCCCCCTCAAACTTGTACCCAGAAATCACCATTTCCAGTGGATTCAAGTTCAAATCGATAGAGGAATCACTCGGCCTTATAGAGCAGGAGCAAGAAGATCGAGGAAGGATGCCACCAATAGGGAAAGTTGTCGGTTTGGGCATGGCCACATGGATTTGAGCGTAAATCCCCTCTCCACCTCTCCGTCCCAACCACCTAAGAGGAAAATCATGAGGAGGAAGAAACCCCATAAACCTAGATCTAATTTATTGGGAATGCAAAGAAACCTTAGGGAATTAGATGTACACAATCAAACCTCTCTACCTATCACCACCGTCCACCTCGCCGCTGACGACAAAGGGGGAGAGAATGGAATCGAGCACAAGACACTACAGGAGAACATATCTTTGTTGTTTACCAAACATACATGGCAAGGCCAAAACAAACTCGGAAAAGCCTTTGCCGAGTGTCACACTTGGTGAGGATGGTCGGTAAAGATTTCCTCGACATAGAACCTTTGCGGAGTGTTTTTGTGGGTGCTAGGCAAATGGTCTTTGTCGTTTACTTTTTTTGGACACATAGAAAATAAAAAGAAGACGTCTGTTTGACGAACGCTAACAGCGCAACACCTTCGCGGAGTGCCATTTTTAGACACATGTCAAAGACCTCCTGTCTCGATGTGCTGTCATGTAGTTCGTTGGATTTACCGAGTGTTTTTAAACAACAATAGCCAATGACTTGTATATGTATTAAAAAGGGTACACCGAGCTTCCCCCGTCCTCTGACCTGCACTGGCCCGGTGGAACTATTCCACCGTCGTCCGAGGTGGCAGAAAAAAGCAGGAGGCAACGTCCTGATTCTACACCTGGGCGCGCCAAGATGGATCCTTCGTTGCCTTCTATAGAGCTGCATACGAAGGAGTGGATGCGCGGATCCTCGCCCGATCGTCCTCGTGGTGGCGGAAGCGGCCGCCGCAGACAAGATCTGGCCGGCATGCGCCGTGGCGGAGGAAAGCAATGGCCATCGCTGGATCGGAGGAATGCGGAGGTCATAGTCGGTACGAAGGGACGTGATGGCCGGCTCGGTTCTAGCATTGAGGAGACCGAGAGAGGAACACGTGTGAGCGAGGAGGATAACGCGGGAGCAGAAAAAGGCCTGCCCATATGGGTGTGGTTGAGAGAGAGAGTGGAGAGGATAAGGGTGATGATATGGGTGGTGGGGCTATGTTTTTTTTTTCCTTTTGCTATTGCTATGTCACCAATCGGTGACCTGACCCTTTGCATGAGGGAAAAAATGCCATGACGAAGAAGGCAATTGCCTTTATTAGGGAACTTACGGATGAGAAGGTGAAGTTCCGGAACAAGCACGACCTCCTGCGGGAGGATTTCTTCTTTGCTCTGAAGCAATGCCATGAGGACGAGAAAGAGGACATCAATGCTCACCTTGACAGAGACTACGCTAAAAATGCAATGGAGAAGATGGCAGAGGAGAGGCACAGGGAGGTGAAGGTCACGGAAGCAACGAAAAAGGAGATAAATGAACTCCACATTCAATGTCCACTAAAATTTTATCATATTATTAAGCTCAATCGATTCTAGGTGCAACAAAACATTATCAATCAAGTGAACAAATTAATAAATGTGGAATGACGGGCGAACATAAAAACCCTAGTATTGACAATCACTGGTAGATGAACACTTCCACCTAGCACCCGAGAGCAGTATGCTCCCTAGCAGACAAACTTGTCCACTGATGGTCAACATCCGTTAGTAGTAAATGCTCCTAGGTGTTACTTTCCAAGGACGCATTGCAAGTTAATTTCTAATATTTAGACTCCTTATCATATTGTTAAATTGTACAAAATATTTCTATGGAAAAGATATCTAAACCTGGCCCTTTAATTATATACGAGGGCCAGAAAACAACTATTTTTTATCAATGTATCTAAAATAAAATTTACAACTTTTTATGATACTTATGTATAGCCTTAGAGTAACGAATTATATCTAACACATTTGTTTTAAAGATTTTGCACGAGCATAACATGTACTCATAGTTCTCACATGTCAAGAGCGTTGTTTTAGGGGCGTGTTTGGTATCCTGTGCTTCCCCTTGCTCACATCGGGGCCGTCTTTTTGGGCCGTTTGGTTTCCCGTGTTCCCCGTGTTGTTGGACAACACAGCTTCTTAAAGCACTCCTGGACCAGGCCCGAGAAGAACGTCTGAATCGGTCGTTTCCAGCCAGCCACCCTCGTCCCTGCAAAAAGCGACAACACCATGTTTCCACAGAGCCACCGAGGGGAGATGGCACGAGCTCGAGGGGAACGGCGAAAAATCAGCGGTACCGCCCTCAAAATTTTGTCACTGTATATAGGGGCGACTCTCTTACCGCCAATTCCAAATCCCCCACCCCCCCATTTCGAGCCCATCCACCCTTCAATCACTGGCCACAGCTTTTCATCTTCTTCTTCTATGTCAATCATGGTCAGATCGTCCTCCCCTACAAGGTTAGCAAGGCTGGTGGCAGCGACGTTAGCTATGGCGGCGGCGACTGGCCACGGCTTGCCATCTTCTTCCTCTACGTCAATCACTCTGGTTGCTGTAAGCTTCTGCAAACCCTAGCCTTAGATCTATTAGAACTTGTAGGTGCACAGGGAGATCTGAGAGCCTCCATTGTAGGCCATTCCTTCGTCGCCCGTCCTGGCTATATCCGACTCTAGCACGGGGACGGTTGTCGTGGTTTGATCTGACTCTAGCACAATGACTGTTGTGTTGCCTGCTTCTGTGCTAGAGTCTCCTTCTTCCTCGAGTTCGGTGCTGCGTGTGGGTTCTCTGACTGTAAGTAGGCGCTTTATTTTGTGGTTGTAGCTTATGGTGGTTCATTGATGTGCAAATGCTTACAGATGTGAATGTGGTAGTTCATTGATGTGCAAATGCTTACATATGTGAATGTGGTAGTTCATTGATGTGCTAATGCTTAGCTATGTTTGTCTGGTACTTGTCATGTAGGCGATTATACCATTGGGCTTCCCTGATCTTTCTACTCCTTCTGACAATGCTCATGATTCACTGTTTGCACACAAACGTGCCATGGTTTGGCAACCAAAGATGTCTGAGTTTGTGCTGAACCTCTTGGTTCAACTCGCCCATACCGGTGTATGCTTTAACCTAGGATTCAAAGAGGCACATATGAAGAAGGTAGCTGGTGATGTTCTTGCATTTAGTGGCACACATGTGAGCACTCTTCAGTTGTACACCCACATCAGAAAGTGGAGGACCTAGTGGAGCGTCATAAGCAATATCAAATACGATTACACTCTGTGGGGACCCCGGACTAGCTGTCCAAAATCCCTGTTATGTATACCGTTCACGATCCCATGATCAGTGCGTCGTGAACACATAACCGAACTGATATCAAATTACACCATCCATTACAAAGCGGAATAAGAAAATTACAACCATGGTCACATAACCCATACTTACATAATAGCCTCGAAGGGCTAACTAAACATCGAGTAGCATCATCACTTCAAGCAGTGCAAGCACCCAAGTCATCCGCCATAACCCTACAGGCAACCGACCGGGAAGACGTTCCTAGCTCGCATAGACGTCGTCAACTCCTTCTTCTTCTCGTCGATTTCCTTCAAGTCTGGCCAAGTAAATAGCCGTGGACAAAGCCGTGAGTACATTTGGAATTGTACTCGCAAACCATCAAGAAAGATGCTAACGTAGCTAACTAAAGGAGACAAGAGAGGAAGAACAGATTCTCTTGAGGATATAGCATGTGAAAGAGAGATAGTTTCTCTTGTGGATATAGCATGTGAAAGAGAAATATTTTCTCTGGTGGATATAGCATCCCGACATCGCAATTGATGGAGACACAAAAGTGGTACTATGACACCTCTATATCTTTATTGAAGAAGATACTTCAAAAGATAGCTATGGCATATCTATATCTTTATTGAAGAAGAGTTAGCATACCGCCATCTCAGATGATGGGGATACTAGGGAAGTCCTATGACATCTCTATATCTTTGTTAAAGAAGAGTTCCTCTACATGAAACACTAGGAAAGAGTTCCCCACTTGGTCTTATTTTTCCTCGACCATCTCCATATGGTCGACACACGCCCTTTTTCCGTACCCTTCCGGCACATCCAACACAACACTTTCTTTGCAAATCATTTATCAAAACAAAACACAAGCCCCAGCTTAAGTATGGCCATCTCAACCCGTCCATGACCGCGGACACGGCTATTCGAATAGGTTTGACTCTCGCAGAGTTTGCACACTTTCCCCACAACTATCCGGATACCTATCGTGTGGGCATCATCCCCGCATAACAACATATGCCACGACGGATACCCGGACATAACCTTTCGCCCATTTCCACCGGCACGAGTCCTTCCCTCGCGGGCTTACCCCTTCCCGGCACCCCGGCAGCATACCTCCTTTGAGCGTATCTCCGGCGCCATGACGAAGACCCTCGCAATCGTCCGGCTATCGCTTAAGACAGTGTATTGCCTCCTCCAGCAGCGCAACCCGGCGTCGGAGGTCATCGTGACCCTCCCTAGAAAGTTGTGAAGGGTGCTCCCGCCAGCTTCAACAAACTACGGGCTAAGCCCCGTCCCACATCGGGGTAGAGTGGTTGCGCGATAGAAGTTGGGACGGCGAACACTTATACGCAAGTGCTCCTTTAAAAACATTTTTCCCACACTTTCTTTACTTGCCAACATCCAACCATATTCCTCCAACATCCTTGTCCAAAGACCTTGTCTTTCCAAAACATACACTTGGGTATAATTAACTTACCCAAGGTTTTTCAAAAACATTTACAACAAGGTAAGCCTTGAGGGGTTCCCAACCTATAGTTTCATGAGTTGAACTAGAATTGCACTACGGCCGAGATGAGAGTCATCTTGCCATAGAAAGTATATAAAGGAGTAATGGGTGGATCATACTTGCTTAAGATAAGCACGTATGATGACAACACAAAGAGGATTATACTTTCAGATTTGTGGTGCTAACTATAAAATTTGGATAGTGGAGAATTCATCGCCCAACCAACTCTCCAATAGGGGACCCGGCATACTCCTCTCAAGTTGAGAAGTACACCAACATCATGACATTGGTACCTCTAAATTACAAAAGTTGTGAGTGTGGTGAAAGTTACTATATTGAGAGGGAAGATGCTCAAGTCGAGCATACAAGATGACCAAGTGGAATAGCATGACCATGATACCATGTATCCCATAATCACATGACAAAGGTGGAGTATCACCACTAGGGAGTACCCCACTTGGAAACACACATAGATGACATAAATAGAGAGAATAACACCCATAGAATTAAGGTGCTTTGGACATCAACAAATGACATCCAACTAGACACCGAATCAGAGATCAAAAGATGGCTTGCCTTGGCTTATTTGTCCCCGGACTTCTTCAATTCCATCAATATAAGAATCCCAATCAACATAAATAAATGAAATCCTCGTCCGATTCCACTTCTTCTTCTTCTCCGGAATTGTGCGCATCTATCGCCGGAAAATATAAAAGGAACACAATCAATCACATTGCACCAACAAAACAAACATACAACAATCAACAATCAGTAGCTAACCACCTTAATAAGGGATAACCTACAAAATACTTATTGATACCACAAAACAATTTTAAGAGTTTTAATTTAGAAAACCCCATTTATTTACCTAGTAGAGGTATGAGAGTGCCACGACTTAGCAATTGCCTCTCTAGCTATCACCATGGCACAAACTAAGTATCCCCTGGTAGATAACATAAAAAGGAGGACAAGTGCATTAGTTTGGCATCACAAACATTCACAATACATTTTCAAACAATTTTTGGAAAAGTAGAAATCAGTTTTCCTAATTTAATTTGCTCACTTAACACTATACAAAAATAGGAAGCAAACCATATACCACATCATTTAAAAACTTAAGCAAAACAAAAGAGATAATGTTAGGTTGCAGTGGTTTTGTTTTGCAAGCATAAAACAAAGGTTGCCCATCTCTACTAAAAGAGTTGGTCAAGGGTTTTAAATAAACCGAAAAGTTTTGCTTCAACAATGCATGTCACACATAAACATTACTAACAGCAACAAATATGTATGAACAGAGACTAATAACATTTTTCCTAGATAGCCAGTACTAATACAAAACTAACCCAATTGGAATCACCCAAAAAGGTTAATCCTACTATTTTAGGAATTTCCTTGAATCTGACTGTACAGAAAACAAGATCTGTAAGCCATAAATCGTAGAAAAATCCTAAAAATATGAGGCCACTGGCATTTGAAAGATATTTAAACAGAGATTCACACACAATTGGATTTGGGTTCAAATTATTTCTGAAACTCTCACAAATGGATTTACAAGTTTACTGCATGTTTTCACCATTTGCTTTAACTATGAAGTTTCAGAACAGATAAAGGTTTGAAACTTGTTTGAGATGATTAAGAAAACATTCAGTAATCCTACAGAATTGGAATCACTCAATTAGGTTCAAAAATGGATTTTTGATGAATTAAAAGCTAACAGCCATGTCTGCAGAACACACAGAACAAGTTTAATTCACCACAAATCGTACATCAATCATAAAAATATGAGGTCTGCTGCATCTGAAAGGTATTGAATAGGTGGTCCTTACCCAGTTGGTTTCATTCAAAAATTCGTCTCCAAGCTCCTGGTTTAATTCGACAAAGTCAGATCTGACCAGATCTTGATCTGTGAACCATTTCAGTTTCAGGAGGTCAATCGAAGTGAAACCACCGCCAAAATGAAGGTACTGAAGAGGGCTTTCACCCACAGTTGAGTTTGCTCAAAAAGGTTTTGTAAAACGGGAGAAATCTAACAAACAGTGATTCTGCATGTTTTCTGGACTTTATTTACCATGCAAAATCCGTAACGAATTTGAGGATGAGACCAACGCCAAGTCGTAGATCTTTTCAATACCTATCTGTGGAACTTTGAATCACTCGATTTGGATCTGCACACGAGATTCGGTGGATTTTACAAGATCGTACCAGAATCTGAAACAGCAAGATAGCAGAAATTACTGCAAGTTTTTGGACGAACTTTGCTCAAGAACTTCAGATCTGATGATTGCTCAAGCTTCTCCATGCTTAGCTCAACATGCACCTGCATCAAGATCCAATCTTGTGAGAGGAGAAAGGAGAAATAGAGAGGGATTCAGCTAGGGTTAGGGGAGAAGAGAGTGAGAGGGAAGCTCTCATGGTGAGGGGAAGCTTGAGGGAGGAGGGGAGCTGCATCTTGGCTGGTTTTCATGGCCATGGCCGGCCATGGGAGCAAGGGGCAGCAACATTTCGTGGTGAAGAGGTAGGAGAGGGTAGGAGAGAGTGGAGGAAGGAGTGGAGTGTCAAAAATGAGAAGCCAAAGATGAGGAGGTGGCCGGCCAAGCTCTATTTATAGAGGGAGAGGGTTGGCTGCCTCCTCTTTGATTGGTCAAGGTGGGTGGCTGCCCATTTAGTGATTGGGGTAGTTGGGAGGCAAGGCTTGCAAGAGAAGAAAAAGAAGAGGAAGGGCTGGCCGAAAATCTTGCCATGGTCGGCTCCTTCTTGCCAAATACAAGTGAGAAATGTGAGAGGGAGACACAACATCTATGTGAGTAGATCAGAGCATGATGTTGAGGAGATAATGAATATGAGTGACTTTGATGATGATAAGAATATTAGTAGGTACATATAGATAAAAAGAAGTATGAAGGTGACATGTGCCATGAGAATAATCTCCACTACTTTGGTTCAGACCAACTTATGATGAAGATAGTTCCCAAGGTATATTCGATGAATAGAAGTTTTCATTTGAATTCAATTTGTGGAAGGATTGGGATTGACCACATGCAACAATGCATGAGCATGTCAAGGTAGATGGGATGGTGATGGTGGCTTAGTCAATGATAGAGCAATATTAAGAGAGATGGTGAGTGAAGTATTCATATACTCACAAGGATGAATATATTGACATAAATCATCTATTCATGAGGTCAAAGTGATGATGGAAAAGAATAGAGGTTTGAGATGAGTATGATGAAACAGAAGTTGCTCTTCAAATAAGAGGTCAATTGTGAGTGATTTGAGAGTATCAAATGATCATCCATTTGATCAAGAATCGGAGGATGAGGGGATACAATGTGGTAGATCAGAGATGTGCATAAGATGTGCAAGTTTTGCCATTTGAGAAAGGATTTAATTGAAAGGTATATGAAACACCTCAATTGTCTAGGGGAAATTGGGAATGATCTCAAGTGGAATGGAATTTGGAAATATTGAGAGAGAACTGGTTGGAACATAGGAGTTCAAAAAGTTCTACTTGCCTTCTCAAGTAAAGTAGAGTTTTTCTCAAACTTAAAATAAGCAAGAGGAAAATAAGAAGGGTATAGGTACCATAAACAAGCTTTTTGTTAAAAAGGAAGCATGATAGAAAGTAAGGTTTTAGAAATCAGTACTTTGTAGAAATGAGATGAAAGACAAAACCCATTTTAGTTCCTTGTTTTCTTTGAAGAAATATTTTGAGAAGCTTTAATAAAACTAAAGGTGGTTTTGTGGTCAAAACCAGAGAAGAAAAACAATAGGGTTTTGAGAAAGGAAACTCATTTAGAGAGGAGTGTTCTCAAGGGTAGGTGGTGGCTACATAATGTACCCATCATTCCCACTCTTGGTTTTGTGAAGATTAAACTTGAATAAAAACAAGAGGTAAAAGTGAAGGAAGTGATCTTGAGGTTAAACATTGGATAGGGTACAATACCAAGTGAATAAATGTGCTGCAAGGATAGAATGAGACATGCAGGACGTGGAAATTGAAGAGGATGTTGCATAGATGAGATCCAGGCATTGAAGTCAACAATAACAGCTTGTGGGTATAAGAGAGGGATGTAGCAAGGGGTAGATGGTACCAAGTTTTGAATTAAGGATGATTGAGCTATCTTGTACCACAAAGAGAAAAATCAAGATGGCACACTCAAGTTGTCATCAAGAGAGAGGTGATGTAGTAAGAAGGAAAACAACATTTCCTAAGTCACAAATGTGTTTTATTAGGTGAGTTGTTCATTTTGCCACTAGGAGTGTTGTTCTTTGAGGTAGCTCAAGACAAAACTCAACAAGCAAATCAAGGAAATTCATCTACCAACAGATCAAGGCAATTCATCATAACCAACAGATCAAGGCAATTCATCTTAATTAGTCTAAAGAAAAAGTTTTTGTTCCCCCTAATTTTTGCATTAAGGATAAATAAACAAGGTTGCAAAAGTGGGGCGTTACAGACTCTTCCACCCTTAAAATAATCTCGTCCCGAGATTAGTGAGCGCTGAACAAGAGGGGTTGTAAGGCTTAACGAAAGTTAGACTCCATTCTTCCGTTCGGCGTGCCGTTGTTGAGGGGTCGCAACTTCAGCTTCCGAGAGACATGATGGATTCCCGCCGATGGCGAGCTTCATGAAGAGGTTGACTACTCCGTGCGGATGTTGGATCCGTAGCCTCTTAACAATCCTAGCGGAAGTTCAAGACTGTGGGAGGGTTAGTGCACCCAACGGTGCTTGAGCAGGGTTGAAAATTTTTTAGAGTTAGCCTAAATTTAGTGGAAGACGAAGTCTTCCACCCTTAAAATTGTTCACCGGGGAGGGGGCGTTAAAAACTGTAAGCTTCGGCCACGGGTCTTGTTGGGCGCTTCTTGGAGAAGTCATTGATCTCCTGTCTTGAGTTGAAAACATCTTCTGAGGGCGTTGTGTAGTCCATGGCTTCAAGAGGGTTTAGTGCATCCCACGTTTCCAACGGTGTTAGAAAGGTTTAAAATGTTCGGGTTAGCTCCAACTTTTAGTGGAAGATGGAGTCTTCCACCCTTAAGATTTTTCATCGGGTTCTCGGAAAAACTCAGAGCTTCCGCCTTGTAGTTCTGGTGCGGGGCTTCGGAAGAAGTCATCGGTCTTCCTTGTTCAGCTGAAGAATCTTCGGGGCGACGTGCGGACCACCACTTCAAGAGGCACTCCGGTGTTAACTAAACCATAGGACGCGCAGTAAGTTAGTAAGTCGAAGAAATGCTTGGTTGGTATCCATATGAAGCCAGCAACAAGGTCGTCGGAGACAATCTTCAGCTTGCGGGTCGGTGCTAACTTATACCAGTTGGTGAGCGGGTAAGTTGCACCTAGTCTTGATTTCTTGAGGTATCTTCAGGAATCTTCACTTGATGAGGACCAGATGAACCATATGATGTAGCTTGGCTTTGACGCTATTGTTCAGCTTGTTAGACGGTGTGTTAGAGGGTAGTTTCGAAAAGATATCCTCGCGGTTAGCGTGATTATACTCCAGGGTTAGACCAAGTTAGTATGTCTTCTCGCCGAGGTGCAGTCACTCTTGAAGGTAGGGGCTTCTGCTTCATTGGCGTGGTAGAGTCGCTCCAGCTGATCTTGAAAGTAGTCGGCGTAGATAGGGGTCTGAGTTAGTTTCCCTGATGGTTGAAAAACAACTGCTAACGGGTTTAGAGTTAGAGTCTTTCGTTAATCTACCCAACTAACTAGCAGTTAGCAATACATCGGCGAGGCAAACTTTAATCCTATCATGGCATGTGACACCCATACAACCATAACCAGAGACAAAATACCACTAACAGAGGCTACTGGTATTTTTCCTAGATGCATAGTAACAAAACAAGATCAACACAATTGGAATCATTCAAAAATATTTATTTTTCACTTTTTGAGACTCAAAATACTAACCAGAAACAGTGATCAAGTTTTATTTATTAAAAATCGCACAAAAATCCTAAAAATACAAGGTCAGTGGCGTCTGAAAGATAATTTCATACTGGTTCTAGTGCAATTGGAATCACATCAATCGGGGCTACCAAACTATTTTTATTAGCAAAACAGTACACTGGCAGATTTCCATTTTTAATTTCTGTTTCACAAATTTCAATCAATTAAAAAGGGCGGGAACGTCTAAATAGCAAGACATACATGCACACAGCAAACAGATACAAACACTCAAGGCAGCACACTACGGAACTACAAGCAATCATCAAACCGGACATGGTACTCTAAGTACCCAGAAATTCCTAATGCGCGGGGGTAGCTCAATCAAAGCGATTGAGTTTTGTCCTATCCATCCTATAGGTTTGGGGGCCGGTCACATATGTTGGCGTCTTCATCTTGTTGGCATCGTCTTCAACAAGGATTCTCGAAGCAGTTGGTGGTGAAGGGGCCGGGTGTTGAGTCGTTGATGCTGAGGCGGAGGAGAAAACCGTGTAGAACTTCTTGTCTCGACATCCCGGAAACATGAGGTCTTCGAAGAGGTAGCTGTTGAGGTGCTCCCGAAGTCGAGATCTTCTCGTGGCTGGCCTAAAAATTACTAGTCAAGAAACTGAGGACTTGATCCTTGACGACTGCAAAAGTGCGAGTCCAAAGAGGAACAAGGTCAGCTCCTCGACATACTTTGGTGACAACCAAAGCAATTTTTCTTTTTATCCCTCCGCATACGGCTATGTCGGCATCCAATCTTCGATAGCTGCTGTTGGGGATGTTTGAGTCTTCCCAAAAGACTGATCCATCTTCGACTTCGAGTCTCCGGTCTGAGTCGGGAACATCGTCCAATATGTAGGTTTGAAGTGGATGAGACAATAGAGCAAGAATTTTCAAACCTTTTCATAAAGCGGAGAGATAAGAGTTTAGAAGCTTTGAATAAATAAGAGGAGTAGAAGCTATACTTCCAACTAAAGAAAGAATTTGTTTCGTAAATAGTTTTCCCAAGTACTTGTTTCCTAACTAACGTCCATGCTAACTAAGGTCTCCTACGATCGGGATAGCTCGATACCAGCTCCGTGGGGACCCCGGACTAGCTGTCCAAAATCCCCGTTATGTATACCGTTCACGATCCCATGATCAGTGCGTCGTGAACACATAACCGAACTGATATCAAATTACACCATCCATTACAAAGCGGAATAAGAAAATTACAGCATGGTCACATAACCCATACTTACATAATAGCCTCGAAGGGCTAACTAAACATCGAGTAGCATCATCACTTCAGCGGCGCAGCACCCAAGTCATCCGCCATAACCCTACGAGCAACCGACCGGGAAGACGTTCCTAGCTCGCATAGACGTCGTCAACTCCTTCTTCTTACGTCGATTTCCTTCAAGTCTGGCCAAGTAAATAGCCAGGGACAAAGCCGTGAGTACATTTGGAATTGTACTCGCAAACCATCAAGAAAGATGCTAACAGAGCTAACTAAAGGAGACAAGAGAGGAAGAACAGATTCTCTTGAGGATATAGCATGTGAAAGAGAGATAGTTTCTCTTGTGGATATAGCATGTGAAAGAGAAATATTTTCTCTGGTGGATATAGCATCCCGACATCGCAATTGATGGAGACACAAAAGTGGTACTATGACACCTCTATATCTTTATTGAAGAAGATACTTCAAAAGATAGCTATGGCATATCTATATCTTTATTGAAGAAGAGTTAGCATACCGCCATCTCGGATGATGGGGATACTAGGGAAGTCCTATGACATCTCTATATCTTTGTTAAAGAAGAGTTCCTCTACATGAAACACTAGGAAAGAGTTCCCCACTTGGTCTTATTTTTCCTCGACCATCTCCATATGGTCGACACACGCCTTTTTCCGTACCCTTCCGGTACATCCAACACAACACTTTCTTTGCAAATCATTTATCAAAACAAAACACAAGCCCTAGTTAAGTATGGCCATCTCAACCCGTCCATGACCGCGGACACGGCTATTCGAATAGGTTTGACTCCGCAGAGTTTGCACACTTTCCCCACAACTATCCAGGATACCTATCGTGTGGGCATCATCCCCGCATAACAACATATGCCACGACGGATACCCGGACATAACCTTTCGCCCATTTCCACCGGCACGAGTCCTTCCCTCGCGGGCTTACCCCTTCCCGGCACCCCGGCAAGCATACCTCCTTTTGAGCGTATCTCCGGCGCCATGACGAAGACCCTCGGCAATCGTCCGGCTATCGGTTAAGACAGTGTATTGCCTCCTCCAGAGCGCAACCCGGCGTCGGAGGTCATCGTGACCCTCCCTAGAAAGTTGTGAAGGGTGCTCCTGCCAGCTTCAACAAACTACGGGCTAAGCCCCGTCCCACATCAGGGTAGAGTGGTTGCGCGATAGAAGTTGGGACGGCGAACACTTATACGCAGTGCTCCTTTAAAAACATTTTTCCCACACTTTCTTTACTTGCCAACATCCAACCATATTCCTCCAACATCCTTGTCCAAAGACCTTGTCTTTCCAAAACATACACTTGGGTATAATTAACTTACCCAAGGTTTTTCAAAAACATTTACAACAAGGTAAGCCTTGAGGGGTTCCCAACCTATAGTTTCATGAGTTGAACTAGAATTGCACTACGGCCGAGATGAGAGTCATCTTGCCATAGAAAGTATATAAAGGAGTAATGGGTGGATCATACTTGCTTAAGATAAGCACGTATGATGACAACACAAAGAGGATTATACTTTCAGATTTGTGGTGCTAACTATAAAATTTGGATAGTGGAGAATTCACTGCCCAACCAACTCTCCAATAGGGGACCCGGCATACTCCTCTCAAGTTGAGAAGTACACCAACATCATGACATTGGTACCTCTAAATTACAAAAGTTGTGAGTGTGGTGAAAGTTACTATATTGAGAGGGAAGATGCTCAAGTCGAGCATACAAGATGACCAAGTGGAATAGCATGACCATGATACCATGTATCCCATAATCACATGACAAAGGTGGAGTATCACCACTAGGGAGTACCCCACTTGGAAACACACATAGATGACATAAATAGAGAGAATAACACCCATAGAATTAAGGTGCTTTGGACATCAACAAATGACATCCAACTAGACACCGAATCAGAGATCAAAAGATGGCTTGCCTTGGCTTATTTGTCCCCGGACTTCTTCAATTCCATCAATATAAGAATCCCAATCAACATAAATAAATGAAATCCTCGTCCGATTCCACTTCTTCTTCTTCTCCGAATTGTGCGCATCTATCGCCGGAAAATATAAAAGGAACACAATCAATCACATTGCACCAACAAAACAAACATACAACAATCAACAATCAGTAGCTAACCACCTTAATAAGGGATAACCTACAAAATACTTATTGATACCACAAAACAATTTTAAGAGTTTTAATTTAGAAAACCCCATTTATTTACCTAGTAGAGGTATGAGAGTGCCACGACTTAGCAATTGCCTCTCTAGCTATCACCATGGCACAAACTAAGTATCCCCTGGTAGATAACATAAAAAGGAGGACAAGTGCATTAGTTTGGCATCACAAACATTCACAATACATTTTCAAACAATTTTTGGAAAAGTAGAAATCAGTTTTCCTAATTTAATTTGCTCACTTAACACTATACAAAAATAGGAAGCAAACCATATACCACATCATTTAAAAACTTAAGCAAAACAAAAGAGATAATGTTAGGTTGCAGTGGTTTTGTTTTGCAAGCATAAAACAAAGGTTGCCCATCTCTACTAAAAGAGTTGGTCAAGGGTTTTAAATAAACCGAAAAGTTTTGCTTCAACAATGCATGTCACACATAAACATTACTAACAGCAACAAATATGTATGAACAGAGACTAATAACATTTTTCCTAGATAGCCAGTACTAATACAAAACTAACCCAATTGGAATCACCCAAAAAGGTTAATCCTACTATTTTAGGAATTTCCTTGAATCTGACTGTACAGAAAACAAGATCTGTAAGCCATAAATCGTAGAAAAATCCTAAAAATATGAGGCCACTGGCATTTGAAAGATATTTAAACAGAGATTCACACACAATTGGATTTGGGTTCAAATTATTTCTGAAACTCTCACAAATGGATTTACAAGTTTACTGCATGTTTTCACCATTTGCTTTAACTATGAAGTTTCAGAACAGATAAAGGTTTGAAACTTGTTTGAGATGATTAAGAAAACATTCAGTAATCCTACAGAATTGGAATCACTCAATTAGGTTCAAAAATGGATTTTTGATGAATTAAAAGCTAACAGCCATGTCTGCAGAACACACAGAACAAGTTTAATTCACCACAAATCGTACATCAATCATAAAAATATGAGGTCTGCTGCATCTGAAAGGTATTGAATAGGTGGTCCTTACCCAGTTGGTTTCATTCAAAAATTCGTCTCCAAGCTCCTGGTTTAATTCGACAAAGTCAGATCTGACCAGATCTTGATCTATGAACCATTTCAGTTTCAGGAGGTCAATCGAAGTGAAACCACCGCCAAAATGAAGGTACTGAAGAGGGCTTTCACCCACAGTTGAGTTTGCTCAAAAAGGTTTTGTAAAACGGGAGAAATCTAACAAACAGTGATTCTGCATGTTTTCTGGACTTTATTTACCATGCAAAATCCGTAACGAATTTGAGGATGAGACCAACGCCAAGTCGTAGATCTTTTCAATACCTATCTGTGGAACTTTGAATCACTCGATTTGGATCTGCACACGAGATTCGGTGGATTTTACAAGATCGTACCAGAATCTGAAACAGCAAGATAGCAGAAATTACTGCAAGTTTTTGGACGAACTTTGCTCAAGAACTTCAGATCTGATGATTGCTCAAGCTTCTCCATGCTTAGCTCAACATGCACCTGCATCAAGATCCAATCTTGTGAGAGGAGAAAGGAGAAATAGAGAGGGATTCAGCTAGGGTTAGGGGAGAAGAGAGTGAGAGGGAAGCTCTCATGGTGAGGGGAAGCTTGAGGGAGGAGGGGAGCTGCATCTTGGCTGGTTTTCATGGCCATGGCCGGCCATGGGAGCAAGGGGCAGCAACATTTCGTGGTGAAGAGGTAGGAGAGGGTAGGAGAGAGTGGAGGAAGGAGTGGAGTGTCAAAAATGAGAAGCCAAAGATGAGGAGGTGGCCGGCCAAGCTCTATTTATAGAGGGAGAGGGTTGGCTGCCTCCTCTTTGATTGGTCAAGGTGGGTGGCTGCCCATTTAGTGATTGGGGTAGTTGGGAGGCAAGGCTTGCAAGAGAAGAAAAAGAAGAGGAAGGGCTGGCCGAAAATCTTGCCATGGTCGGCTCCTTCTTGCCAAATACAAGTGAGAAATGTGAGAGGGAGACACAACATCTATGTGAGTAGATCAGAGCATGATGTTGAGGAGATAATGAATATGAGTGACTTTGATGATGATAAGAATATTAGTAGGTACATATAGATAAAAAGAAGTATGAAGGTGACATGTGCCATGAGAATAATCTCCACTACTTTGGTTCAGACCAACTTATGATGAAGATAGTTCCCAAGGTATATTCGATGAATAGAAGTTTTCATTTGAATTCAATTTGTGGAAGGATTGGGATTGACCACATGCAACAATGCATGAGCATGTCAAGGTAGATGGGATGGTGATGGTGGCTTAGTCAATGATAGAGCAATATTAAGAGAGATGGTGAGTGAAGTATTCATATACTCACAAGGATGAATATATTGACATAAATCATCTATTCATGAGGTCAAAGTGATGATGGAAAAGAATAGAGGTTTGAGATGAGTATGATGAAACAGAAGTTGCTCTTCAAATAAGAGGTCAATTGTGAGTGATTTGAGAGTATCAAATGATCATCCATTTGATCAAGAATCGGAGGATGAGGGGATACAATGTGGTAGATCAGAGATGTGCATAAGATGTGCAAGTTTTGCCATTTGAGAAAGGATTTAATTGAAAGGTATATGAAACACCTCAATTGTCTAGGGGAAATTGGGAATGATCTCAAGTGGAATGGAATTTGGAAATATTGAGAGAGAACTGGTTGGAACATAGGAGTTCAAAAAGTTCTACTTGCCTTCTCAAGTAAAGTAGAGTTTTTCTCAAACTTAAAATAAGCAAGAGGAAAATAAGAAGGGTATAGGTACCATAAACAAGCTTTTTGTTAAAAAGGAAGCATGATAGAAAGTAAGGTTTTAGAAATCAGTACTTTGTAGAAATGAGATGAAAGACAAAACCCATTTTAGTTCCTTGTTTTCTTTGAAGAAATATTTTGAGAAGCTTTAATAAAACTAAAGGTGGTTTTGTGGTCAAAACCAGAGAAGAAAAACAATAGGGTTTTGAGAAAGGAAACTCATTTAGAGAGGAGTGTTCTCAAGGGTAGGTGGTGGCTACATAATGTACCCATCATTCCCACTCTTGGTTTTGTGAAGATTAAACTTGAATAAAAACAAGAGGTAAAAGTGAAGGAAGTGATCTTGAGGTTAAACATTGGATAGGGTACAATACCAAGTGAATAAATGTGCTGCAAGGATAGAATGAGACATGCAGGACGTGGAAATTGAAGAGGATGTTGCATAGATGAGATCCAGGCATTGAAGTCAACAATAACAGTTGTGGGTATAAGAGAGGGATGTAGCAAGGGGTAGATGGTACCAAGTTTTGAATTAAGGATGATTGAGCTATCTTGTACCACAAAGAGAAAAATCAAGATGGCACACTCAAGTTGTCATCAAGAGAGAGGTGATGTAGTAAGAAGGAAAACAACATTTCCTAAGTCACAAATGTGTTTTATTAGGTGAGTTGTTCATTTTGCCACTAGGAGTGTTGTTCTTTGAGGTAGCTCAAGACAAAACTCAACAAGCAAATCAAGGAAATTCATCTACCAACAGATCAAGGCAATTCATCATAACCAACAGATCAAGGCAATTCATCTTAATTAGTCTAAAGAAAAAGTTTTTGTTCCCCCTAATTTTTGCATTAAGGATAAATAAACAAGGTTGCAAAAGTGGGGCGTTACACACTCTCCAGTGGAGCGAATATGGTTGCTGCTTCTATCTTGATGATGGAGAGAGGCTGCAAGAGTACCTGAAGGTAATAAGCTTCATGCAGTTCCTTTCTTGATCTTACAGTAGGTCATTGTCATCTGCCCTTCCTTGCCAGAAAACTTCACTAAACAAACTTCTCCCACTCTTTTCTACGAGGTTAATGGCACAAAAAATATTCCTTTGATTAAACACCCAAATAATTTTGGTTTTCAAATGTCCAGAGAAACAAGCAAATAAGACCATAAGAACCATAATGAAAAGCCACTTAGAAAAATCTGAAAATTTCCGAACACGCGGAGAACAAAAGGATGAATTTACGGGCTTTTTTTAGCACATTCCAAGCTGCAGGGATTTTTTAAGATTTTTTTTTGGTAAACTTAAACATGTAGGAAGCTACAACTCGTGTTTTTGTAAACATCTATTGGAATCCAAATGGGTTGAACCTCGAACTTAGCTTACAAAACTCAAAAAGGAAACAAAAGAAAACCTAAAAAACAAAGCAACAACTCAAAAAAATAATTGAAAGAAAATAACCGGGTTGCCTCCCAAAAAGCGATTTCTCTACAGCCATATAGAGCTAGGCTTCATACCTTGTTATTTTAAGAGGTGCACATATCATGGGAGAAATTCTAACTTGATCCCTATTTTTGCCTTGGGAAGATTTCCATCACAAAATACCAGGGTCCCATGGTATTCTAAAATCAATCATAGCAATAGTTGAAGTTAAACATGACATAGAGCAACATAAAACATAAAACATAAAACATAAAACATAAAACATGCAATAACAAAGTTTACCTTTCTTCTTATGCATTGATATTTTATATATGAATAAACCACAACAAATATAGATGGGCCAATGCATACCAACAAGCATGTGCTCGCAACATGGTATTTATGTGTACATAAAGAGGGAAATTATCACCTCTCCTTTCATAATAGTTTCAAACACTTGAAGTAAATTAAACAATGTAACCATTTGAAGTACAACTATTAATATAATTATTAACATTACGGTTGCAACAAGAGTTTTCATATGCATAAGATAATTTCATACCATAGAAGTAATCAACATAAGCAATTTTATCCTTTATGGTGTGATTAGGAGAGTTCAAGAATAATATAGGACTCTCATGCTTAGTTGGGATCATTGTTTCTTCATTTTCTTCCTCACCCACGTTTTCCTTAAATCTTATGTTTTCATAGTCTCCACCTTGCAAAATATTAGCACAGTCCATGGCAACAAGGGTTTTTCGTTGGAGTCAATATCTTAAGTATTAGTACTACTACTAAAAAATTTCATAAATATTTTGTAGAGTGGGGAACTTAATATTTTATGCTCACGAGTAGTAGCACAAGTATCAACCTTTTCATTTATGAATGAATCGATTTCATAGGATCCCATAAAATCAACCAGTTCTTCAATTTTTTTATATCATAAACTCCAACTTGTCTATAGTAGGCAATTATTGGTTCAACACTATTATCACATGGGAAACAAAAATATTTTATTTCCTGCCTAGAGCAACAAGTTTAGTAGCATAGATCATTTCCTGCCTAAGAGGCAACTCCGGCAGCGTTTCACACTTCAATCTTTGCAAGAACTTTTGTGTTTTTGGTGCTTCTCTCTTTCGTGGCCTCCTCTCCGCGACTTTGTCATATAAGGACTATATATAGTCAGTTTTAGATTAAGATGAGTCGTGGATGTCAAAACCGGGGCAAAAGGAGGTGCAAGCCCCAAGGTGGGCCCCATGGCACGACTAGGGGGCAGCTGAGTCATGGGCCTAATATCCCGGCTCTGGAAGCTCTAACTCCATCTATTGTTCTTAGACTCTTGTATTATCTGAAAAAAATGACATGATAAAAGGCCGAGGCTCATTATGTGTTCGTAACGTCCCTACAACTCAAAGATACACCAAACAAGGTTTCCTATTCTGCAACATTAAGAACAAACAAAAGGATAGTTTTTTGCAAATTCCCATAAATCAATGTAAAACATGGAGGAAACCTCGCATCTCATGAAAAAATCATATAACATGATATAATAAATACCAAAGTTCATGGACACATTTTCAGCGTATTAGCGCCCAACAAACTAAGTGCTACTAGAGTCGCTTTTACCGAGTGGAATCTACTCCAGTCTTACAACTATGAAGGTTTCTAATCTGAACTAACGGACGTGACCACTTCTCGTGTCGGATATTTTGATGCGGAAACCAACACTAATTGCTGACTCTAACACCTGTTTTCTAAACTAGTGATGAGATTAACTATGACACTATTTTGTGATGGAAATTCTACACTTCCAACAATTGGATGTTGAATAACAAAAACCTTCATCTTCCTCAATTCTCATCACCCCCATGTCTATGCACGCTCTGCATGTAGGTAGGAACAGCTCCCAGGCCGAGGATGAGTGTGTCAGGTGGGATAATGTAGTCTCAAATTTTGTATCCGAATTATCTAGTTACTAGCCTAGCACTCTAGGATGTACACTTGTGGTAAAGTGGTTGTACAACTAAAATAGATGGGAAGTGCTTCGCAATCTCAGTTCCCAGGACAACTTGCCATGGCTATGTGCAGGTGATTTTAACAAATTTTTGAAGCAACAAGAACAGCTGGGTGTAAACTCTCCAAGTGAATCTCCGATGGAAAAATTTAGAGACCGTCTGATAGACTGCTGTCTGGTAGAGTTGGTGTAAGGGTATTTTACCCTTATCCATTATTTTGGTAACAATGACACCGTTGCTAGAGTAATCAGATTAATACATGTCTACAAGATTATTCCCAGGTATTAGCCAAATAGGCATAATGATGTATCAATGGAACAAGAAGGTAAAGGGAGACCCCCCACTTCGACAAAAATGAAGAAATGTTGTTCTGCCTCTGGCCGGTCTATGGTCCGGTTGGACCGGCCGTGGCACCGGATAGTCCGGCGCCGACCGGCCCCTGGACCGGTGCCATCCGGGCTCTATCCAGTAACGCCTCCACCTCCGCCCGGTGCTGGCCCGGCGCACGGTCCGGTTTGGACCGGATGGTCCGGCCTCACGCCCAGCCATGCTAGCCTGTGGACTGGCCTCCCCGGCACATGCCGGCTTCTGCACCGGTGACATCCGGAGCCATGTACTGTAAGCCCAGAATCCGCACCGGTCTCGACCCGGCGTACGATCCGGCTCCGGCCGGATTGGTCCGTTATACGGCCCGGTTGGACCGTCCCCTACGCCGGATGGCCTGGCTGACCGGCTCCCTCGACCATTTGCTGGGCTGGACAAGTCACAACGGCTGGATTTCGAGGGACCATATAAATACCCCTTCACCTAGCTCAGAACACTTAGGCACTACATTACAAACTTTTCTGGAGCTCTCTCTCTCTCATACTCCATTGATATAAACACCAAAAGCCTCAGATCCCCCTCCTCCTCCACCCAAAGTCGAATCCCTCCAGGGAAAAGATAGAGGAGGCCTTGATCTATAGTTCCACCGAGCCAAATCTTATTCCCCCTTGTATTCATCGAGATACCTGCTCTCTAGGGTTCCTTGGAAACCCTAGGTGGGCAAAAGAAGTCCGGAAGCATCCGGACTGTGGATTTGCTCCTGACAAGATTGTGAAGGTTTGGAGGCTGCCTCAAAGTCTACCATAAGTGAGAAGAGCCATTCCTTCGTGGGATAGGCTCAGGAGAAGAAGGTGAGACTCTGTGGCGTTGGGGAATCCTTCATGGGACCCCTATCTCTCCAAATGTGACGTACCTTCTTGCAAAGGAAGGGAACACGGGAATAAACCTTCGTCTCCGCGTGCTATCAGTTATTTCTAATCGAACTCTTACTTGTGATATATCTGCCTGTGAGAGCATTCGTGCTCGAGTTGCTTGTATCATCATATAGGGTGCCTCACCTAGTTTGCATTAGGCTCACCTTTATATTCCTCAAAGCCTAACATTGCAAAGAAAGAATTAAAATTTCTAGAATCCTATTCACCCCCCTCTAGGTTTACCATCTCTCAACTTTCAGTTGGGATTTATGGTTATCCATACACTTGGGACAATAGAAGAGACAGAACGGCCAATGTCCAAGCAAGGCTGGATCGAGCTACTGCTAATAGTGACTTCATCTCTCTTTTTCCGCTTACTAGTGTCCATCACATTGTCACGGAATAATTTGATCCCATGGCCCTCCTGATCAAAGTGATGGCAGTTTCGGACATTCGAACTTCCCATCCATCTAGAGGGTTCACGTTCGAAGAGATGTGGACGAGGCATGATTCCTATGATGCCATGGTTAAGGAAGCATGTGCTCAAAGTGTACGGTGAGGAGAGGGGGTGATGGGTCTGCGATATAGACTAAAGGATGTATCTACTGCAATGAAAACCCGGAGTTTCAATACATTTGGCTCGGTACATCAAGAACTGGAGAAATTGAAAAGTGATCTCGAGGAAGCTAAGGTTCGGGTGCTTTTGTCCGATACCTCATTGGAGGTTCGGGCGGTGGAGCAGAAATTACACGAGATGTACGAGACTGAGGAGGTCATGTATAAACAACGTTCTCGGCAGGATTGGCTGAAAGAGGGGGACCGAAACACAATATATTTTCAGAACCGTGCTACTCACAGTAGAAGAAAAAACATGGTGAAATTCTTGAAGCGAGCTGTCGGCAACCGCTGATAGCATCCAAGAGTTGGCACATGCCTTCTACGCAAATATATACACTTCGGAAGCGTCGTCTAACATGGAATGAATCCTTGACCATATTGACGAGTGTGTCTCGAGGGATATGAACACGAAAATGACGATAGTTGTTTCTGAAAAAGAAGTGGAAGTTGCATTGTTCCAGCTGGGCCCAATGAAATCACCTGGTCCTGATGGGCTGCCAGCGCTGTTCTTCCAACGCCACTGGGTGGATTTGAAAATTGACATGGTTAGGGCTGTGCGCGACTTTCTGGCGGGAAAGGATTGCCCACCGGATTTTAATGACACATTGTTGGTGTTGATCCCTAAGGTTAATTCGCCTGAATCCTTGTCTTGGTGAACCGACTTAAAGAAATTATGCCAATTCTTATCTCGGGTACCTGGCCGGCTGATTACAGATACTGTGTTTATTGATTATGAGTGTACTCAGGCCATCAGGACAAAAAAACGGAAGACGTCGTTGTGTGCCGTCAAGCTAGATATGGTAAAGTCCTATGACAGAGTGGAGTGGATCTTCTTAGAGAAAATGATGCAGAAATTGGGATTCTCACATGGATGGATTGATATGGTTATGAGGTGCACTATTTCTTTTCGGTTAAGCTGAATGGAGGCCTTTCTAATACTTTCCTTCCGTCGAAGGGCCTCAGACAGGGAGACCCAATTTCTTCCTACCTATTCCTATTCTGTGTAGAGGGTTTCTCGGCCATGCTAAAGAAGGCACAACAGGAACAATTATTGCGAGGTGTGCAGTTTGGTGCCAGTGGTCCACATATAACACATCTCCTTTTTGCCGATGACATCATCGTGTTTTTGGAAGCGTCGACCAGTAGTATACAAATGCTGAAAATAATCCTTACTGACTATGAGGTCATCTCTGGGCAGAAGGTGAATCTTAAAAAATCTTGTGTGTTATTTGGAAAAGGCTATCCGGGAGAACTTAAAAGAAACCTGCAGCAGGTGATTGGCATTGATATCACTAGTGGAAAACAGGGCTTTCGTGGAAGCCTTTTGTCGCGGGCGCGACAGCACCCGCGACAAATGGCCTGGCCACGTCGCTCTGAAATCCTTTGGAGCAGTCCAGGCCTTTTGTCGCGGCATTTTGTCGCGGGCCGTATAACGACCTGCGACAAAAGGGGGCTGAGGTTTGGCGCCTCCTGCTGGCACCCCTTTTGTCGTGGGTGGTTATACGGCCCACGACAAAAGGGCCATGCCTATATATACACATAGCCATCCCCCCATGATACGTCTCCGACGTATCGATAATTTCTTATGTTCTATGCCATATTATTGATGATACCTACATGTTTTATGCACACTTTATGTCATATTCGTGCATTTTCTGGAACTAACCTATTAACAAGATGCCGAAGTGCCGGTTCTGTTTTCTGCTGTTTTTGGTTTCGAAATCCTAGTAACGAAATATTCTCGGAATCGGACGAAATCAAGACCCAGGTTCCTATTTTCACCGGAAGCATCCAGAACACCCGAGAGCCGCCAGAGGGGGGCCCTGTGGGCCCCAGATGATAGGGTGGCGCGGCCTGGGCCCTAGCCGCGCCAGCCTATGGTGTGGCCACCCCTTCGACCCTCCTGCGCCGCCTCTTCGCCTATATAAAGCCTCCGTCGCGAAAACCCTGATACAAAAAACCACGATACGGAAAACCTTCCAGAGCCGCCGCCATCGCGAAGCCAAGATCTGGGGGACAGGAGTCTCTGTTCCGGCACCCTGCCGGAGCGGGGAAGTGCCCCCGGAAGGCTTCTCCATCGACACCGTTGTCATCTCCACCGCCATCTTCATCACCGCTGCTGCTCCCATGAGGAGGGAGTAGTTCTCCATCAAGGCTCGGGGCTGTACCGGTAGCTATGTGGTTCATCTCTCTCCTATGTACTTCAATACAATAATCTCATGAGCTGCCTTACATGATTGAGATTCATATGATGATGCTTGTAATCTAGATGTCATTATGCTAGTCAAGTGAGTTTTACTTATGTGATCTCCGGAGACTCCTTGTCCCACGTGTGTAAAGGTGACAGTGTGTGCACCGTGTGGGTCTCTTAGGCTAGATTTCACAGAATACTTATTCACTGTTGAATGGCATAGTGAGGTGCTTATTTATATCTCTTTATGATTGCAATGTGTTTGTATCACAATTTATCTATGTGCTACTCTAGTGATGTGTTATTAAAGTAGTTTTATTCCTCCTGCACGTGTGTAAAGGTGACAGTGTGTGCATCGTGTTAGTACTTGGTTTATTCTATGATCATGATCTCTTGTAGATTGAGAAGTTAACTATTGCTATGATAACATTGATGTGATCTATTCCTCCTACATATGCATGAAGGTGACAGTGTGCATGCTATGCTAGTACTTGGTTTAGTCTTTTGATCTATCTTACACTAAAGGTTACTAAAATATGAGCATTATTGTGGAGCTTGTTAACGCCGGCATTGAGGGTTCGTGTAATCCTACGCAATGTGTTCTTCATCCAACAAAAGTGTAGAGTATGCATTTATCTATTCTGTTATGTGATCAATGTTGAGAGTGTCCACTAGTGAAAGTGTAATCCCTAGGCCTTGTTCCTAAATATCGCTATCGTCTGCTTGTTACTTGTTCTCTTTGCGTTACTACTCGCTTGCGTTACTACTGCTTGTTTACTCGTCCCGGGCAAAGCACCGTTCGGTGCCGTTGCTACTACTTATTCATACCACCTGTATTTCACTATCTCTTCGCCGAACTAGTGCACCTATTAGGTGTGTTGGGGACACAAGAGACTTCTTGCTTTGTGGTTGCGGGGTTGCATGAGAGGGATATCTTTGACCTCTTCCTCCCCGAGTTCGATAAACCTTGGGTATCCACTTAAGGGAAACTTGCTGCTGTTCTACAAACCTCTGCTCTTGGAGGCCCAACAACTGTCTACCGAATAGAAGCTCCCGTAGACATCAAGCACTTTTCCGGCGCCGTTGCCGGGGAGGAAAGGTAAAAAGGCACTCATACTACGGTCTCGGGTAAAGTATTTTTTCTGGCGCCGTTGTGTGTGTGCTCAAAGCTATTTCCTTTAGATCCTGCAATTGCATCTTGTTGTTTCTTGTTTACACTAGTTTGGCATAATGTACAAGAGTGAGCTTCTTATTCTATTTCCTGAATTAAAACATGGATTGTTTGATGCGAAAATTAAAAAACCTATGAAATCTTATTTGCATGCTGGTAGTAATATTAGTATGAACACTTTGAACACCATTGTTGATAATAATATAGAAAGTTCTAAGCTTGGGGAAGCTGGTTTTCATGATCTTTTTAGTCCCCCAAGCATTGAGGAGAAAATTTTCTTTGATGATACTTTGCCTCCTATTTGTGATGATTATAATAGTGGTCTTTTGGTACAACCTATTATGGAGAGTAAATTTTATTGTGATTATACTATGCCTCCTACACCTGATGAGAATAATAATGATAGCTACTTTGTTGAATTTGCTCCCACTACAACTAATAAAATTGATTATGCCTATGTGGAGAGTAATGATTTTATGCATGAGACTCATGATAAGAATGCTTTATGTGATAGTTATATTGTTGAGTTTGCTCATGATGCTACTGAAAGTTATTATGAGAGAGGAAAATATGGTTGTAGAAATTTTCATGTTACTAAAACACCTCTCTATGTGCTGAAATTTTTGAAGCTACACTTGTTTTATCTTCCTATGCTTGTTACTTTGCTTTTCATGAACTTGTTTATTTACAAGATTCCTATGCATAGGAAGCATGTTAGACTTAAATATGTTTTGGATTTGCTTCTTGATGCTCTCTTTTGCTTCAACTACTATTTCTTGCGAGTGCATCATTAAAACTGCTGAGCCCATCTTAATGGCTAAAAAGAAAGAACTTCTTGGGAGATAACCCATGTGTTATTTTGCTACAGTACTTTGTTTTATATTTGTGTCTTGGAAGTTGTTTACTACTGTAGCAACCTTTCCTTATCTTAGTTTTGTGTTTTGTTGTGCCAAGTAAAGTCTTTGATAGTAAAGTAAGTACTAGATTTGGATTACTCGCGTAGTTCCAGATTTCTTTGTCTGTCGCGAATCTGGGTCTAATTCTCCGTAGGTAACTCGGAAAATTATGCCAATTTACGTGAGTGATCCTCGGATATGTACGCAACTTTCATTCAATTTGAGCAAGTCCGGTGGCCTAATAAAATCCATCTTTACGGACTGTTCGTTTTGACAGATTTTGCCTTTTATTTCGCATTGCCTCTTTTGCTATGTTGGATGAATTTCTTTGATCCATTAATGTCCGAGTAGCTTTATGCAATGTCCAGAAGTGTTAAGAATGATTGTGTCACCTCTGAACATGTTAATTTTTATTGTCCACTAACCCTCTAATGAGTTGTTTCGAGTTTGGTGTGGAGGAAGTTTTCAAGGGTCAAGAGAGGAGGATGATATACTACGATCAAGAAGAGTGAAAAGTCTAAGCTTGGGGATGCCCCGGTGGTTCATCCCTGCATATATCAAGAAGACTCAAGCGTCTAAGCTTGGGGATGCCCAAGGCATCCCCTTCTTCATCGATAAATTATCGGGTTCCTTCTCTTGAAACTATATTTTTATTCGGTCACATCTTATGTGCTTTACTTGGAGCGTCTGTGTGCTTTTGTTTTTGTTTTTGTTTGAATAAATTGGATTACATCATGCTTGTGTGGGAGAGAGACACGCTCCGCTGGACACATGTGTTCTTAGCTCATAATATTCATGGCGAAGTTTCCTCTTCGTTAAATTGTTATATGGTTGGAATTGGAAAATGATACATGTAGTAATTGCTATAATGTCTTGGGTAATTTGATACTTGGCAATTGTTGTGCTCATGTTTAAGCTCTTGCATCATATACTTTGCACCCATTAATGAAGAAATACTTAGAGCTTGCTAATTTGGTTTGCATATTTGGTTTCTCTAGAGTCTAGATAATATCTAGTATTGAGTTTTGAACAACAAGGAAGACGGTATGGAGTCTTATAATGTTTACAATATGTCTTTTATGTGAGTTTTGCTGTACCTTTCATCCTTGTGTTTGTTTCAAATAACCTTGCTAGCCTAAACCTTGTATCGAGAGGGAATACTTCTCATGCATCCAAAATACTTGAGCCAACCACTATGCCATTTGTGTCCACCATACCTACCTACTACATGGTATTTATCCGCCATTCCAAAGTAAATTGCTTGAGTGCTACCTTTAAAATTCCATCATTCACCTTTGCAATATATAGCTCATGGGACAAATAGCTTAAAAACTATTGTGGTATTGAATATGTACTTATGCATTTTATCTCTTATTAAGTTTCTTGTTGTGCGATAACCATGCTTCGGGGACGCCATCAACTATTCTTTGTTGAATATCATGTGAGTTGCTATGCATGTCCGTCTTGTCTGAAGTAAGAGAGATCTACCACCTTTATGGTTGGAGCATGCATATTGTTAGAGAAGAACTTTGGGCCGCTAGCTAAAGCCATGATCCATGGTGGAAGTTTCAGTTTGGACATATATCCTCAATCTCATATGAGAATAATAATTGTTGCCACATGCTTATGCATTAAAGAGGAGTCCATTATCTGTTGTCCATGTTGTCCCGGTATGGATGTCTAAGTTGAGAATAATCAAAAGCGAGAAATCCAAAATGCGAGCTTTCTCCTTAGACCTTTGTACAGGCGGCATGGAGGTACCCCATTGTGACACTTGGTTAAAACATGTGCATTGCAAAGATCCGGTAGTCCAAGCTAATTAGGACAAGGTGCGGGCACTATTAGTATACTATGCATGAGACTTGCAACTTGTAAGATATAATTTACATAACTCATATGCTTTATTACTACCGTTGACAAAATTGTTTCATGTTTTCAAAATAAAAGCTCTAGCACAAATATAGCAATCGATGCTTTCCTCTTTGAAGGACCATTCTTTTACTTTTATGTTGAGTCAGTTCACTTATCTCTCTCCACCTCAAGAAGCAAACACTTGTGTGAACTATGCATTGATTCCTACATATTTGCATATTGTACTTGTTATATTACTCTATGTTGACAATTATCCATGAGATATACATGTTACAAGTTGAAAGCAACCGCTGAAACTTAATCTTCCTTTGTGTTGCTTCAATGCCTTTACTTTGATTTATTGCTTTATGAGTTAACTCTTATGCAAGACTTATTAATACTTGTCTTGAAGTACTATTCATGAAAAGTCTTTGCTATATGATTCACCTGTTTACTCATGTCATTACCATTGTTTTGATCGCTGCATCCACTACATATGTTTACAAATAGTATGATCAAGGTTATGATGGCATATCACTTCAGAAATTATCTTTGTTATCGTTTTACCTGCTCGGGACGAGCGTAACTAAGCTTGGGGATGCTTGATACGTCTCCGACGTATCGATAATTTCTTATGTTCTATGCCATATTATTGATGATACCTACATGTTTTATGCACACTTTATGTCATATTCGTGCATTTTCCGGAACTAACCTATTAACAAGATGCCGAAGTACCGGTTCTCGTTTTCTCGCTGTTTTTGGTTTCAGAAATCCTAGTAACGAAATATTCTCGGAATCGGACGAAATCAAGACCCGGGTTCCTATTTTCACCGGAAGCATCCGGAACACCCGAGAGCCGCCGGAGGGGGCCCCGTGGGCCCCGGATGATAGGGTGGCGCGGCCCGGGCCCCGGCCGCGCCGGCCTATGGTGTGGCCACCCCTTCGACCCTCTCCGCGCCGCCTCTTCGCCTATATAAAGCCTCCGTCGCGAAAACCCCGATACAAAAAACCACGATACGGAAAACCTTCCGGAGCCGCCGCCATCGCGAAGCCAAGATCCGGGGGACAGGAGTCTCTGTTCCGGCACCTCGCCGGAGCGGGGAAGTGCCCCGGAAGGCTTCTTCATCGACACCGCTGCCATCTCCACCGCCATCTTCATCACCGCTGCTGCTCCCATGAGGAGGGAGTAGTTCTCCATCAAGGCTCGGGGCTGTACCGGTAGCTATGTGGTTCATCTCTCTCCTATGTACTTCAATACAATAATCTCATGAGCTGCCTTACATGATTGAGATTCATATGATGATGCTTGTAATCTAGATGTCATTATGCTAGTCAAGTGAGTTTTACTTATGTGATCTCCGGAGACTCCTTGTCCCACGTGTGTAAAGGTGACGAGTGTGTGCACCGTGTGGGTCTCTTAGGCTAGATTTCACGGAATACTTATTCACCGTTGAATGGCATAGTGAGGTGCTTATTTATATCTCTTTATGATTGCAATGTGTTTGTATCACAATTTATCTATGTGCTACTCTAGTGATGTGTTATTAAAGTAGTTTTATTCCTCCCTGCACGTGTGTAAAGGTGACAGTGTGTGCACCGTGTTAGTACTTGGTTTATGCTATGATCATGATCTCTTGTAGATTGAGAAGTTAACTATTGCTATGATAACATTGATGTGATCTATTCCTCCTACATATGCATGAAGGTGACAGTGTGCATGCTATGCTAGTACTTGGTTTAGTCTTTTGATCTATCTTACACTAAAGGTTACTAAAATATGAGCATTATTGTGGAGCTTGTTAACTCCGGCATTGAGGGTTCGTGTAATCCTACGCAATGTGTTCATCATCCAACAAAAGTGTAGAGTATGCATTTATCTATTCTGTTATGTGATCAATGTTGAGAGTGTCCACTAGTGAAAGTGTAATCCCTAGGCCTTGTTCCTAAATATCGCTATCGCTGCTTGTTACTTGTTCTACTTGCGTTACTACTCGCTGCGTTACTACTGCTTGTTTACTCGTCTCCGGGCAAAGCAACGTTCCGGTGCCGTTGCTACTACTTATTCATACCACCTGTATTTCACTATCTCTTCGCCGAACTAGTGCACCTATTAGGTGTGTTGGGGACACAAGAGACTTCTTGCTTTGTGGTTGCAGGGGTTGCATGAGAGGGATACCTTTGACCTCTTCCTCCCTGAGTTCGATAAACCTTGGGTATCCACTTAAGGGAAACTTGCTGCTGTTCTACAAACCTCTGCTCTTGGAGGCCCAACACTGTCTACAAGAATAGAAGCTCCCGTAGACATCACCCCACCTCCCTACATTTTTTTCCTTGGCGGTGAAAGGTGGAGGTTTATGCTACCTCTTTTTTTCTTCATGTGCACAAGAGGTGTTTGATGAAATGTTTGTGAGGGATGTCACTTGATTTTATTTGATAAGATTTCTTATCCTTTTGATCCTAAAAGGTTAGCAACTATTTTCTCATATACATAATTCATACAATACTAATTTTAGCAAGGTGATTGCATCTGATACATAATTGTACTTATGATACAGATGAGTCATCCATGGATGTACGGTAACTGATGTTCTCCCGCTTTCAGAAAGGGCGTGAATTCTTTTCTACTTGTGGCTGCGGCAAACAAGTCGAAGCAAGGTTTTATGTGCTATCCATGTCGGAAATGTAAGAATGAGAAGGATTACTCTTGCTCAAGAGACATTAAGAGCCACCTGCTTCGGTTCGGATTCATGTCCAGCTATAATGTTTGGACCAAGCACGGAGAAGAAGGGGTTATGTTGGAAGACGGCGATGAAGAAGAAGAAGAAGATAACGATGACCGGTACCGATCTATGTTCTCTGAGTGCGATGATACCGCAATGGAAGATAATGAAGAAGAAGGAGGTGAAGAACAGGCACCGGACGATCATGTTGATGATGATCTTCGTCGGGCTATTTCTGATGCAAGGAGAGACTGTGGCACGGATAAGAAGAGGTTGCAGTTCGACAAGATGTTAGAGGACCACCACAAATTGTTGTACCCAGGTTGTGAAGATGGGCAGAAAAAGCTGGGTAGCATATTGGAATTGCTGAAATGGAAGGCAGAGGCCGGTGTGACTGACTCAGGATTTGAAAAATTGCTGATAATATTAAAGAAGTTGTTTCCAAGAAATAACGAATTGCCCGTCAGTACGTATGAAGCAAAGAAGGTTGTCTGCCCTCTAGGATTAGATGTGCAGAAGATACATACATGCATTAATGACTGTATCCTCTACCGCGGTGAGAAGTACGAGAATTTGAATAAATGCCCGATATGCGGTGCATTGCGGTATAAGATCAGAAAAGATGACCCTGGTGATGTTGAGGGTGAGCCACCCAGGAAGAGGGTTCCTGCGAAGGTGATGTGGTATGCTCCCATAATACCATGGTTGAAACGTTTGTTCAGAAACAAAGAGCATGCCAAGTTGTTGCGATGGCACATGGAAGAACGTAAGAAAGACGTGATGTTGAGGCACCCCGCTGATGGTCGGCAGTGGAGAAACATCGGGAGAGAGTTCCCGGATTTTGTAGGTGAGGCAAAGGAACTTATGGTTCTAAGTACAGATGGTATGAATCCTTTTGGGGAGCAGAGCTGCAGTCACAACACCTGGCCCGTGACTCTATGTATTTACAACCTTCCTCCTTGGTTGTGCATGAAGCGGAAGTTCATTATGATGCCAGTGCTTATCCAAGGCCCAAAGCAACCCGGCAACGACATTGATGTGTACCTAAGGCCATTATTTGATGAACTTTTAGAGTTGTGGGCCAAACTAGGTGTACGTGTGTGGGTGGTGGCTCGACCCGCGACAAAAGACTCCCCCTTTTGTCGCGGGTTGTGCCACCACCTGCGACAAAGGGGGGGGGCCTTTTGTCGCGGGCTGTGCCACGACCTGCGACAAAAGGGGTATGCGCATATAAGGGTCGCGCATCGCGGGGCGACACACGACCCGCGACGCCTGGAGGACGAATCTAGCCGACGACGCCGCCATGTTGCCCAAATACGCCGCCGCCGCACCTAGAGCTCCTCTGCCGCCGTCGCGCGCCTCCGCGGGAGCCCTCTACGCACCGCCGCCGCGCGCCGCCCTCCTCTGGCGCCGCGCCACCGCTGCGCGCCTCCGCCGGTGCCGGCCTCCTCGACCTCCTCTGCCGCCTCGACCTCCTCGCTGCGCCGCGCGCTCAGGTAGCTAGCCACCGGCGCGTGGCAGTACCGGCGGCCGTGCGCGCCGCTGCCCCTTTTTTTTATTTCTTAGTTATTTTGTTAATTAGTTTTATGTATTTAATTAGTTAGTAATTTAGTTAGTTAATAATTTAGTTTATGTATTAAGTTAGTTAGTTTTATGTATTAAGTTAGTTAGTTTAATTTTATGTATAAGTTAGTTAGTTTTATGTATTAGGTTAGTTAGTTCGTTTTTTAGTTAATTAGTTTTAGGGATTTCTATTTTCGTGCCCCTGGTTCGTTAGTTGTACTCAGTTTTCCCCAGCCTCTTAACTTTTCCACAATTTTCCCGTCCCTCTAGTTTGAAACCCCTCGCAGAGGCTCGGACGGGAGGGTTGCCGTCTGGTCAGAGGCCTTCCGTTACCGGTGACTGATGCGCGTAGATGACACGTCCGTTGGGAACCCCAAGAGGAAGGTATGATGCGCACAGCAGCAAGTTTTCCCTCAGTAAGAAACCAAGGTTTAATCGAACCAGTAGGAGTCAAGAAGCACGTTGAAGGTTGTTGGTGGCGGAGTGTAGTGCGGCGCAACACCAGGGATTCCGGCGCCAACGTGGAACCTGCACAACACAATCACAAAACTTTGTCCCAACGTAACAGCGAGGTTGTCAATCTCACCGGCTTGCTGTAAACAAAGGATTAGATGTATAGTGTGGATGATGATGGTTGTTTGCGAAGAACAGTAAAGAACAATTGCAGCAGTTTGTATTTCAGATGTAAAGAATAGGACCGGGGTCCACAGTTCACTAGAGGTGTCTCTCCCATAAGATAAATAGCATGTTGGGTGAACAAATTACAGTTGGGCAATTGAAAAATAGAGAGGGCATGACCATGCACATACATGATATGATGAGTATAGTGAGATTTAATTGGGCATTACGACAAAGTACATAGACCGCTATCCGAGCATGCATCTATGCCTAAAAAGTCCACCTTCGAGGTTATCATCCGAACCCCTTCCGGTATTAAGTTGCAAACAACGGACAATTGCATTAAGTATGGTGCGTAATATAATCAATAACTACATCCTCGGACATAGCATCAATGTTTTATCCCTAGTGGCAACAAGCACATCCACAACCTTAGAACTTTCCGTCACTCGTCCCGCATTTAGTGGAGGCATGAACCCACTATCGAGCATAAATACTCCCTCTTGGAGTTAAGAGTAAAAACTTGGCCAGAGCATCTACTAATAACGGAGAGCATGCAAGATCATAAACAACACATAGGTAATAGATTGATAATCAACATAACATAATATTCTCTATCCATCGGATCCCAACAAACACAACATATAGCATTACAGATAGATGATCTTGATCATGTTAGGCAGCTCACAAGATCCGACAATGAAGCACATAAGGAGAAGACGACCATCTAGCTACTGCTATGGACCCATAGTCCAGGGGTGAACTACTCACTCATCACTCCGGAGGCGATCATGGCGATGAAGAGACCTCCGGAGATGACCCCCCTCTCCGGCAGGGTGCCGGAGGCGATCTCCTGAATCCCCCGAGATGGGATTGGCGGCGGCGGCGTCTCTGTAAGGTTTTCCGTATCGTGGCTCTCGGTCTTGGGGGTTTCGCGACGAAGACTTTAAGTAGGCGGAAGGGCAGGTCAAGGGGCGTCACGAGGGGCCCACACAACAGGGCCGCGCGGCCAAGGGCCAGGCCGCGCTGCCCTGGTGTCTGGCCACCTCGTGGCCCCACTTCGTAAGTCCCTCGGTCTTCTGGAAGCTTCGTGCAAAAATAGGACCCTGGGCGTTGATTTCGTCCAATTCCGAGAATATTTCCTTACTAGGATTTCTGAAACCAAAAACAGCACAAAACAAGAACTGGCTCTTCGGCATCTCGTTAATAGGTTAGTGCCGGAAAATGCATGAATATGACATAAAGTATGCATAAAACATGTAGATATCATCAATAATGTGGCATGGAACATAAGAAATTATCGATACGTCGGAGACGTATCAGCATCCCCAAGCATAGTTCCTGCTCGTCCCGAGCGGAGTAAACGATAACAAAGATAATTTCCGGAGTGACATGCCATCATAACCTTGATCATACTATTGTAAGCATATGTAATGAATGCAGCGATCAAAACAATGGTAATGACATGAGTAAACAAATGAATCATAAAGCAAAGACTTTTCATGAATAGTACTTTCAAGACAAGCATCAATAAGTCTTGTATAAGAGTTAACTCATAAAGCAATAAATCAAAGTAAAGGTATTGAAGCAACACAAAGGAAGATTAAGTTTCAGCGGTTGCTTTCAACTTATAACATGTATATCTCATGGATATTGTCAATGTAAAGTAATATAACAAGTGCAATATGCAAGTATGTAGGAATCAATGCACAGTTCACACAAGTGTTTGCTTCTTGAGGTGGAGAAAGATAGGTGAACTGACTCAGCATAAAAGTAAAAGAAAGGCCCTTCGCAGAGGGAAGCATTGATTGCTATATTTGTGCTAGAGCTTTGGTTTTGAAAACAAGAAACAATTTTGTCAACGGTAGTAATAAAGCATATGTGTTATGTAAATTATATCTTACAAGTTGCAAGCCTCATGCATAGTATACTAATAGTGCCCGCACCTTGTCCTAATTAGCTTGGATTAACACTGATTATCATTGCATAGCATATGTTTCAACCAAGTGTCACAAAGGGGTACCTCTATGCCGCTTTGTACAAAGTTCTAAGGAGAAAGCTCGCATTGGATTTCTCGCTTTTGATTATTCTCAACTTAGACATCCATACCGGGACAACATAGACAACGAGATAATGGACTCCTCTTTAATGCATAAGCATTTAACAACGATTATTATTCTCATAAGAGATTGAGGATTAGTCTGTCCAAATTGAAACTTCCACCATGAATCATGGCTTTAGTTAGCGGCCCAATGTTCTTCTCTAACGAGTATGCATACTCAAACCATTTGATTGTGAAAACCGCCCTTACTTCAGACAAGACGAACATGCATAGCAACTCACATGATATTCAACAAGGGTAAAAGAGTTGATGGCGTCCCCAGAAAACATGGTTATCGCACAACAAACAACTTAATAAGAGATAAAGTGCATAAGTACATATTCAATACCACAATTGTTTTTAAGATATTTGTCCCATGAGCTATATATTGCAAAGGTAAAGAATGGAAATTTTAAAGGTAGCACTCAAGCAATTTACTTTGGAATGGCGGAGAAATACCATGTAGTAGGTAGGTATGGTGGACACAAATGGCATAGTGGTTGGCTCAAGGATTTTGGATGCATGAGAAGTATTCCCTCTCGATACAAGGTTTAGGCTAGCAAGGTTATTTGAAACAAACACAAGGATGAACCGGTGCAGCAAAACTCACATAAAAGACATATTGTAAACATTATAAGACTCTACACCGTCTTCCTTGTTGTTCAAACTCAATACTAGAAATTATCTAGACTTTAGAGAGACCAATTATGCAAACCAAATTTTAGCAAGCTCTATGTATTTCTTCATTAATAGGTGCAAAGTATATGATGCAAGAGCTTAAACATGAGCACAACAATTGCCAAGTATCAAATTATTCAAGACATTTTAGAATTACTACATGTAGCATTTCCCGATTCCAACCATATAACAATTTAACGAAGAAGATTCAACCTTCGCCATGAATACTATGAGTAAAGCCTAAGGACATATTTGTCCATATGCAACAGCGGAGCGTGTCTCTCTCCCACACAATTAATGCTAGGATCTATTTTATTCAAACAAAACAAAAACAAAAACAAACCGACGCTCCAAGCAAAGCACATAAGATGTGATGGAATAAAAATATAGTTTCAGGGGAGGAACCTGATAATGTTGTCGATGAAGAAGGGGATGCCTTGGGCATCCCCAAGCTTAGACGCTTGAGCCTTCTTAAAATATGCAGGGGTGAACCACCGGGGCATCCCCAAGCTTAGAGCTTTCACTCTCCTTGATCATATTGTATCATCTCCCTCTCTTGATCCTTGAAAACTTCCTCCACACCAAACTCAAAACAACTTATTAGAGGGTTAGTGCACAATTAAAGTTTACATGTTCAGAGGTGACATAATCATTCTTAACACTTCTGGACATTGCACAAAGCTACTGAAAGTCAATGGAATAGAAAAATCCATCAAGCATAGCAAAACAGGCAATGCGAAATAAAAGGCAGAATCTGTCAAAACAGAACAGTTCGTAAAGACGAATTTTATTGAGGCACCAGACTTGCTCAGATGAAAATGATCAAATTGAATGAAAGTTGCGTACATATCTGAGTATCACTCACGTAAATTGGCATAATTTTCTGAGTTACCTACAGAGAATTAGGCCCAGATTCGTGACAGCAAAGAAATCTGTTTCTGCGCAGTAATCCAAATCTAGTATGAACCTTACTATCAACGACTTTATTTGGCACAACAATGCACAAAACTAAGATTAGGAGAGGTTGCTACAGTAGTAACAACTTCCAAGACTCAAATATAAAATAAAAGTACTGTAGTAAAAACATGGGTTGTCTCCCCTAAGCGCTTTTCTTTAACGCCTTTCAGCTAGGCACAGAAAGTGTATATCAAGTGTTATCAAGAGATGCAGTATCAACATTACCTTGGGCTTTACCCTTACCTTTCTTGTTCTTTTTCTTACTCTTTGATTTAGGGAATATATGTCTACCCCCGGGTGTAGAGGTGAATTTTAGGGTGCCTTCTCCCATATCTATGACTGCTCCCAATAGTTTCAACAGGGATCTTCCGAGTGTGATTTGTCATGTTCCCGCACATTCAATAACAAGATAATCAATGGATATTGTTCTCCCAAGAACGGTTGTATGCACACCCGCAGCTATTCCTTTAGGAATTATAACAGAAGTTATCAATAAGAGTTATTCCTTCTCCCCCTTCAACGAATCCCCAAAGTTTCAAAGATTCATGAATACTCTTAGGCATTAGGCAAAATTCGGACATAATATCACAATTGGCATGAAGAGTTTGGTCACCGATAACAATTTTAATAGTAGGATCCCATAATGAAGGTTCAGAGTTCACTAAAACTTGATCAAGACGGTTACGAACATATCTATAATTTTCATTCAAGTGAGATGCACTTGTCTCAAGAGTGTTTAATCTATTATAAATGCTAATAAGGGCTGAATCAAAGTTATTAGCTGAATCATGTGATGCAACCAACTTCTTTATGGCATTAAAAGCTTGATCCCCATTGCAATGAAGGAAATCTCCTCCCACTACAGCATCCAAGGCATATCTATAGCGAATCATAAGACCAAAATAAAAATTACCACGGAGCAAACTTAGAGTCATTTGAGGTTCAGCTTTACGATAAGAAGTAAAAATTCTGGACCGAGCATCTTTAAAACTCTCCTCATCCCCTTGTTTAAAAGTGAAGACTAATTCCTCAGGTGAAGAAGTAACAGGCGCAGAACTAGACATGGTAACAAAAGTAAAATGCAAGTAAAATTTTCTTTTTTTGTTTTTGATATAGAGTGCTAGACAGTAAATAAAGTAAAGCTAGCAACTAATTTTTTTGTGTTTTGATATAATGCAGCAAACAAGAAAGTAAATGAAATAAAGCAAGACAAAAACAAAGTAAAGAGATTGGATTGTGGAGACTCCCCTTGCAGCGTGTCTTGATCTCCCCGGCAACGGCGCCAGAAAATAGTTGCTGGCGTGTAGTTGACGTGGGAGTTAGAAATTTTTGTGGTGTAACTTTTCTTCAGGTCCCCGGCAACGGCGCCAGAAAATAGTCTTGATGCGCGTAGATGACACGTCCGTTGGGAACCCCAAGAGGAAGGTATGATGCGCACAACAGCAAGTTTTCCCTCAGTAAGAAACCAAGTTTTAATCGAACCAGTAGGAGTCAAGAAGCACGTTGAAGGTTGTTGGTGGCGGAGTGTAGTGCGGCGCAACACCAGGGATTCCGGCGCCAACGTGGAACCTGCACAACACAATCACGTAACTTTGTCCCAACGTAACAGCGAGGTTGTCAATCTCACCGGCTTGCCGTAAACAAAGGATTAGATGTATAGTGTGGATGATGATAGTTGTTTGCGAAGAACGAGTAAAGAACAATTGCAGCAGTTTGTATTTCGGATGTAAAGAATAGGACCGGGGTCCACAGTTCACTAGAGGTGTCTCTCCCATAAGATAAATAGCATGTTGGGTGAACAAATTACAGTTGGGCAATTGACAAATAGAGAGGGCATGACCATGCACATACATGATATGATGAGTATAGTGATATTTAATTGGGCATTACGACAAAGTACATAGACCGCTATCCAGCATGCATCTATGCCTAAAAAGTCCACCTTCAGGTTATCATCCGAACCCCTTCCAGCATTAAGTTGCAAACAACAGACAATTGCATTAAGTATGGTGCGTAATGTAATCAATAACTACATCCTCGGACATAGCATCAATGTTTTATCCCTAGTGGCAACAAGACATCCACAACCTTAGAACTTTCTCGTCACTATCGCAGATTTAATGGAGGCATGAACCCACTATCGAGCATAAATACTCCCTCTTGGAGTTAAGAGTAAAAACTTGGCCGAGCCTCTACTAATAACGGAGAGCATGCAAGATCATAAACAACACATAGGTAATAGATTGATAATCAACATAACATAATATTCTCTATCCATCGGATCCCAACAAACACAACATATAGCATTACGGATAGATGATCTTGATCATGTTAGGCAGCTCACAAGATCCGACAATGAAGCACATATGGAGAAGACGACCATCTAGCTACTGCTATGGACCCATAGTCCAGGGGTGAACTACTCACTCATCACTCCGGAGGCGATCATGGCGATGAAGAGACCTCCGGGAGATGATTCCCTCTCCGGCAGGGTGCCGGAGGCGATCTCCTGAATCCCCCGAGATGGGATTGGCGGCGGCGGCGTCTCTGTAAGGTTTTCCGTATCGTGGCTCTCGGTACTGGGGGTTTCGCGACGAAGACTTTAAGTAGGCGGAAGGGCAGGTCAAGGGGCGTCACGAGGGGCCCACACAACAGGGCCGCGCGGCCAAGGGCCAGGCCGCGCCGCCCTGGTGTCTGGCCACCTCGTGGCCCCACTTCGTAAGTCCCTCGGTCTTCTGGAAGCTTCGTGCAAAAATAGGACCCTGGGCGTTGATTTCGTCCAATTCCGAGAATATTTCCTTACTAGGATTTCTGAAACCAAAAACAGCAGAAAACATCAACTGGCTCTTCGGCATCTCGTTAATAGGTTAGTGCCGGAAAATGCATGAATATGACATAAAGTATGCATAAAACATGTAGATATCATCAATAATGTGGCATGGAACATAAGAAATTATCGATACGTCGGAGACGTATCAGACGGCTAGGGAGCCGCGGTGGTTTTGACTTGACCGTTGCTTTCGAAATGTGTTGACTATTGACTGGAAGAGCTGACCCAAAGCTTTCCCCTCCGCCCGAGACTGGAGGAGCTCACACACCGCCCCTCCGCCGCCACGCCATCCTGCCCACCTACCTTATGGCGTCGTCCGCCGCCGAGCCGGCCCTGCCCCCACCACCACCCCCGGGCTCCGCCTCCACCAGATCTGGATCTACCCCTGTCCTCTTTGTAATTCCGTCTGGTGTGCCGACTATTCCCGCCAGCCGTGAAGAAGATTGGGAATCGGAGGGATCTAACGCATGGATTCCATCTGGGTAAGCATCGTCTGCCTATGTGAATTATAAGTAGGCAGTTTTTGAGCGCCAATCGTTGTTGCTCAACTAACTGCGTTGCTTTTCGAATAGGATGGATCCAACGCTGGCTTTTCAGCTGGTGGTTAGGCTGGATTCTAGCTTTACGCGTAATTCTAAACGCTGTAAGACTGGGTTTTACTTCCCTGCGGTGGTTACAACCACCATCTCGTTAAGGGATTTCAAAGCTAACATCTACGATAAGTACACCTGGAGCTCTCTCGACGCAGTTCATTTCGAATATTTCAACAGCCCGGAGGGAAGATTTGTTCCACTAATTTCCGAAGACGGTCTGGGAATTCTTTTTTCTTTGAATGCTTCTTGCCGGTTCGGTAAAATTTGTATCCATGTGGACAGGGGCCAGGCATCATCTGGTGCTGGGGCATCATCAGGTGGTCGGGCATCATGTCTCTCTACTGCTGCTGCCTCTGCTAATAGTGTGCGCCGTGGCGCTCCTTGTAGGTCCACAGCAGCACCATCTGTCCCCAGTGCTAGTGGTAGCCAGATCGTTCGTACGTTCGATATGGAGGACGATGCAGACATTGAGGATCAGTCTCCTCAAGATGATGATGATGAGTTGATGTTTCCTGAATTGGTAGATCGATGCAGTAAGCAGGCAATGGAGGATCAATACATGGAAGATATTGGTTTTGGTGCCAGATTTGATGACACTGATGATGAAGAGAAGAATGAGAATGATGACAGCCTCGTTTTAGCCGATTACGAAGGTGAAGACTTGCCAACAATTGAGTGGAACAGGGAGAATCCCCAGCTTGTAGAAGGCACCGTGTATCAAACGATGATGGACTGCCGTAATGCAATTACTACATATCACATTCTCACTAAGAATAATTTTGAGGTTATTAAAAGTGAGCCAGTAGGTTCACAATTAAATGCCCATACCTAAGGTGTAAGTTTAGGCTGCATGCATCCACAATGCGCGAAGCAGCTTGGTTCGGGTACTACGCCAACCGAGCTTGTGTATTTAGATCACGGTGTAAAATTTGTTATCTATTACCGACATCCCTTATCATTATGTTTCAGATAAAGAAGAATAAGGAGATCCATAGGTGTCCACCTCTAGGGGGAGAGCCGGAGCTGAAAACAAAGCTAGCGAAGACTAGGTGGTTGGCGAGATATAATCCTAGATTGGCTGAGAGAAAATCCTTCACTTGGTCCAACGAAGCACTCGTAAAAAAGGTGGTTGAGAAGTATAAAATGGAAGTACCTTACATGATGATGTTCTATGCAAAGGAAATGGCTCTTGACAAGATCAATGGTCCATGGAATGAAAGCTTTCAGCTTGCTTTACACTTTCAAAGCTGAAGTGGAGATGGCTAATCCAGGCAAGTGTTGTAGCGATAGACAAGCATACAGCTCCCTACAAATTGAAAAGCGGGAAGGTAATGCACAAGGAATGTTTTAGAAGGGCTTTTGTTTGTTTCAAAGCTTGCCGGAAAGGCTTTTTGGACGGTTGCAGTGCCTTATTTGGCCGTGGATGCATCAGCTCTTCATGGCAGGTTTAAAGGACAGCTAGTTGCTGCTACTGCAGCTTGATGGACATAATTGGATGTTCCCTGTTGCTTATGGGGTTTTGGAGGTTGAGTCACGGGAAAGTTGGACTTGGTTTCGCAGAATTTGCGCGACCTTATAGGTCATCCACCAGGACTTGTTATCCACACGTGACGCTTGCAAAGGTTTGGAGATCGCGGTAGAAGCAGTATTCTCTGGAGTGGAGCATAGGGAATGTATGCGACACTTGGTACAGAATTTTACAAAGAAATTCAAGGGTAAAGTTTTTACTGACAACCTATGGCCAGCTTCATACACATGCAGCTGTAGGAAGCATCTGTTTCATTTGGATGTGTTGTATAAACAAAAACCTGGGGTGAAGGAGTACTTGGATGAACATCGTGGTAGGGTGTGGTCAAGAAGCCAATTCAATGAAATTTGCAAGGTAGACTATGTAACAAGTAACCTTGCGGAGAGTTTCAATTCAAAGGTCAAGTCATTGAAAGGGCTTATGTTGTGGCAAATATTTGATAAGATTAGGCAGATGAACATTATAAAGATCGATCTGCGTCAAAGAATTGCATCCACAAATTATGTTGGCCATCTCATGCTCCCATCTTTGATTAAGTCTTTGCATGACAGGGCAAAACAATTGAGGATGCAATGCGTCAGAAAAGGAATGGAGGCTGAGGTAACCTACACTGACAAACAAAACAGGCAGTGGATGTATCCAGTGAGTTTGGTTGATAGGACATGTCATTGTAGGGGATGGAAGATCCGTGGGATACCCTGCATACACGCATTGTTTTTCATGAGTGTTATAGGGGGTGAAGATGGTGAAGTTGATCAGTATGTGTCAGAGTATTTCTCTGTTGCCAAATTTAGGGCTGCATATGCTATGAATGTTCCTACCTTGTTGGGAAAAGACCAATGGATGAAAGTCGATCCAGGCTTCAAACTGTACTCTCCAAGTATTGACTAGACCGGCGGGTAGGCCGAGGAAGAATAGGATCGGAGCTAGTGCGAGAGGGTGGTGCACCGATTCGAAAACGTAAGTGCAAACGTTGTGGAATCCCCGGACACATTGCTAGGCTTTGTAAAAATGCAGTTGACCCAGCTTTTTGAATGGAAGATCGAGGCGGGAGCAGCAAATGCGAGAGGAGAATGAAGCAGCAATTCAACTTGAGATTGAAGCAGCAGTTCAACATGAGGAGATTGAAGCAGCAAATGCAGAGGAGATTGAAGCAGCAAATGCAGAGGAGATTGAAGCAGCAATTGAACATGAGGAGATTGAACCGATGGATCGAGAGTAGAGGGAACAGATGGATGTAGAATGGCTTCAACCGATGAGTCCAGAGGAGAGGGAACAGTATAATCGAGAGTGCCTCGAAAGTAGTAAGGCCTTGATAGATGCTAACTTCGCAGAGTACATGGTAGAAGAAAAAGCACAAGCTTCGCAGAAGAAGAAGAACAAGAAAGAGGGCAAAAGGAAGGTAGACACCGGTAATATCCCTGGTAGGGTTACCCGGAATAAGGTGGTGGCCCCGGCGAGTCACACCAGGAGCAAGAGAAAGATTTTATTCTGAACAACTAATTTGAATTTGTATGAACAATTTGTATTGGGGTTCCCTTTGTATTGGGGATCCCTTTGTGTTGAACAATTTGTATTGGGGTTCCCTTTGTATTGGGGATGCCTTTGTGTTGAACAATTTGAATTTCTATGAACAATTTGAATTTGTATGAACAATTTGTATTGGGGATGCCTTTGTGTTCAACAATTTGAATTTGTATGAACAATTTGTATGCCACATTTAAGCCACATTTATCATTTTCTCTAGGGTTTAGGGTTTTAGGGTTTTAGGGTTCAATTCAAAATAATTCAAAACATGGTGGAACCTTCCCATGGAGCCTTGTTATGTTACCTACAACCTAGAGAAATAATAATGGAAAAGGAAATATAGAGATATGAAGTTTTTATGCCAAAATCTTCAAAACCACTTCCTAGTCCATGAGCTACTAGATATGAAGATGCAGGGCTTTCTGCTCAATACACCTCCCAAATACCCACTATGCTTACAAACTTTGTCCAAATGAGTCCAAATTCGTCACACTTGTGTATCTTTGAATTGCAAACAATATCTAGTCGGCCAAAATGTAATATATTGTTGAAATAACACAATTTTACAATTTTTATGCCAAAAGCTTCAATTTCCCTTAGTCCCTTTATTATTTGGGTGCCCCTGTTTTACTTAGTGTTACTCGGCTTTCCCTCCGGGCCCACTTGTTTTACTCGGTCGTACTCGGTTTTGCCCTTCCGATAAACATTTTCTCACTTTTCCCCCTCTTAGTTGTACTCAGTTTTCCTAACTTGTACTCACTGGCTGATCTCTGATTGGTCGAGATGTATGTCACACGGATCTTGGTTGGTTGAAAGCTCAACGAACGCTTGCACCGTTCGATCATTTATGATCGGACGGCCTGTATATCTCTCTCTACCACGATGGACGCATACGGAGACAAGAGCAGAGCACATACCTACCAACCCTGGCAGTCGCATATTCCAGTCGCATCTTCCTCTTTCGTATTTCCTCTCTTACTCCGGTGGTCGCGGCGGCGCGGATCTAACCGTGCGTGCGGCGGCGTGCGGCGGCGCGGATCTAACCGTGCGTGCGGTGGCGTGCGGTGGTGCGAATCTAACCGTGCGTGCGGCGGCGCGGATCTAACCGTGCGTGCGCCGTGGATCTAAGAGTGCCGGTGAGGATCTAACCGTCAGAAATAGTTGAAATGTCTCTCTCTGTCTCACTTTCGTTTCTCTTCTCAGATCTGTTGAATGATGAAGAACACCAAGACGGCGGCCGTGCCGACAGTGGTCATCGATGCCACGAACATTGAAGCCATCGCCTACAACATCGCTTCGACGGCGCAGACCCAGCCTTCAATGTCGGAGCTCGTTGATGTCTCACTTCCGGTGCCGAGAGTGCGAATCGATGCCAAGACGATTGAAGCCATCGTCTACAACCGCGCTGCAAAGCCGCCGATCCAGCCCTCCGCAGATCCGTCGCTGATGAAGTACACCAAGACAGCGGCGGTTCCGACACTGGTCATCGATGCCACGAACATTGAAGCCATCGCCGATGACATCGCTTCAACGGCGGATGGCGCAGATGAACACCCCTCAGCCGCCCGTCGTCCCGGCCTTTCTTGCCCATCGCTGCGCGGCCGTGTTCGACGCCGCAAATTGGGATAAATTATGATAAATTTGTATTTTTCAGTTTTCAATTGGGATAAAATTGTTCGAACTACTACCTCCGTCTCAAAAAAAGCTTCTCCACGTTCTTGATGTGTCCATGTACATCCGTATGTATGATTTGAATTCTATCTCAACTTGATTGGGAAGATATTGATATGTATTTGATCCGGAGGCTGGTACATGCTTTCACTTTTGGGATCCCTTCACTTTTATAAAATGTTCATGCATGCTAAAATTATCGTGCGCATTACTTAGCACAAGTAGGAAATTGTACGCCAAAATACAGTGCTTAGAGCCACAACAAAATACAGTTGTTAGGGACATCTACTGAATAACAATTCTATACTAAATCGTCTACCAGAACCACATAACTGCTAGGACAGGGATGACACCTAATAAAACTGCACAGATGAATCTACTTTTCTCCTCTCCCATCACTTTAAGTTCATGTTCTAGATTTTCTACCACTTGATCAAATACGGCAAGATCTGTCTCAACTCTCAACTTCTCTTTGCGAATAAGCTCTGAATTCTTCTTTTCTTCCTCCACAATACGCTTCAGCTCGAATATCATCAGGTTTTTACGGGCCAATTTATCACCTAAATTGGCCACCTTCTCCTCCAAATCCATCCTCTGGCTACACCACTGGGTTGATTCATCTTGGCATGCAATGTACCATGGATCATCGGCTTGCCTGGCTAACTGTAACAATAATGGAACAAAGAACAACTGAAATCACTCCAACAGGCCATGGCGGAACTTTCAACGGTAGTACAGAGAGCTGAAGCTAGATACATGCACTTCCGACGAGGTAGGAGAAGTAGAACGTGGCCACGACATGATCGAATCCCCACCCTCGCCGGTGTACCCGCTACAACCAGACATTGAGGACTATTTCGTACCTGCAAACTCCAATAAATTACGGGAACCGAATCGATTAGGGGGCGAGGGAGGCAGAAGCGGAGGTCTTACCAAGCTATACTACCAATTGGTGCGCGGAACAAATCCCGGTCGTCGTGGGCGGTGGATCTGCTTGCGGCGGACTTTCCTGCGGTGGGTACAATGTGTGCGGACGAAACAAGTGTTGGAGCCGTGGTTGACGTGCAGCGCCGCAGTCCGTCCGACGCCGCCGGGGGACAGAGCCGGCGGCGCGACGAGGCGCCGGCGATGGCTGCTCCGTCCGACGGTGGGGAACGAGCTGCCAGCGGTTCTCCGGTCTAGCTTAAGAATAATTAATTAGCGAACTTGTTGCTTCTCTCTATGATATTCTCTAAAGACATATATCAGAGCGGCAATATGTGTCTTTTCCTGAAAAATAGACGACCCCACTGGTCATTGGCTGCGGAGGCCCCACAGAGCGGCAATATATGTCTTTTCATGAAAAATATACGACCCCACTGGTCATTGGCTGCGGAGGCTCCACAGAGCGGCAATATATGATTTTCTCTAAATAAATAGACGACCCCACTGGTCATTGGCTGCGGCAGCCCCACAGAGCGGCAATATATGTCTTTTCCTGAAAAATATACGACCCCACTGGTCATTGACTGCGGCAGCCCTATAGAGCGGCCCCATTTGTCATTGGCAGCAACGCGTATAAAATCATGACATAAAACGGCCCACACGTCAGCGGATAGATGGATGGCTGCTCCGACGTGTCTCCCGACCCTACCCGTCGGCACGAGACGGTCGGGGAGGAGCTGCCCCTGTGCGGCCCCACCCGGTCGGACTAACGGTCAAGGCCTCTGACCTGACGGCTACCGGCCGTTCCAGCACTTGTGCGTGTTTCAAACTAGAGGAGGGGAAAACTGAGGAAAAACTAAGGGACTGGGGAAAACTGAGTACAACTAACGAACCAGGGGCACGAAAATAGAAATCCTTAGTTTTATGTTGTTTATGTATTAAGTTAGTAATTAGGTAGTACATAGTTAGTATATAGTTAGTAATTTAGTTAGTTAGTTAGTATATAGCTAGCCCCTCCACCGACGAACCCGACGCCGACACCGGCCCTCTCCCTCTCGCAAACACCCCCTTCTCTCCCTCTCGCAAACACCCCCGATGCCGCAACTTCCCTCTCCTCTACCTCTGAAACGCCGCAACTTCCCTCTCCTCTCCCTCTCGCAAACACCAGTCGCCGACACACTCTCCCTCTCGCAAACAACCGACGCCGACACCCTCTCCCTCTCGCAAACACTCGTCGCCGACACCGGCCCTCTCCCTCTCGCAAACACCCTCTTCTCTCCCTCTCGCGAACACCCCCGACGCTGCAACTTCCCTCTCCTCTACCTCTGAAACGCCGCAACTTCCCTCTCCTCTCCCTCTCGCAAACACCAGTCACCGACACCCTTTCCCTCTCGTAAACAACCGACGCCGACACCCTCTCTCTGTCGCAAACAACCGACACTGACACCCTCTCCCTCTCGCGAACACCCTCTTCCTCACGTGAGCATTGTCGAGATCCTCTCCTTGAGCCTACCCCATCCGTGGTTAGGGTTAGGGTTAGGTTAGTGTTTGGTTAGGGTTAGGGTTTGGTTAGGGTTAGAACATGTACTTAGACATAATTTCAATCATTGTCGCGCTATATCTTTCGTGAGATATCAATTAATCATCCATTCATTCAATCATTTTTTGCCTGGCAGGGTTTGGACATCTTTCAAGGAGATTATTACGGGTAACTTCGCAGAAAAGCTAACATTTACTATTGTACCGTGCGCCTAGCAGCCACAGGGACGAATCTATGTGGATACTACGTTTGCGAGTCCATTCGCATGTTAACCACTGAGAAGCACAACGATAATAGATTCAACGTAAGCAATAACATTCACAACTTTAATTTATTATCGTCAATATTTCGTTATCAAGATTGATATAATTATATTCATCTCATTTTACTATATAGGTCGACTGCATGCGGGAGAACCTCCAACCACATGAACACATACTAGGAATTACGGAGGAACTGGCGTGATTTCTGTTGAGAGAAGTAATAGATGACAACGGCCGGTTTAGTCCAAATAGGCGTCGGTAGTAGTGAGCTCCATGTATATGTATTAGTTCGAATAGACGACGGGCTTTTGTCCCGGTAGTAGTGAGCTCCATGTATATATGTAAGGGGAATCTACGAATAGACTTTTGCTTCCAATATTTGTTTGCTCGATCTATATATAATAAATGAACGTGTACAACTTGTTTAGGTTATAAAATTATGCAACTTTTATTTTAAAAAGGAAAAATGAAACAAACCGGGGGCGGTGCCGGTGGCGGGGGGGGGGGCTGCACCCCTCAAACCCTAAAGCAGCAGCGTTCTGCGCGCGCCACATAGAGGCCCTTTTGTCGCGGGTGGTATTACGACCCGCGACAAAAGGGTGTGTCCCCTGGGCGCCCCGCGCCTGCCACGTGGTGGAGCATATGTCGCGGGTGGTAAGCGACCCGACCTTTTGTCCCGCCTCCCTTGTCGCGGCTCGCCGCCCGCGACAAAAGGCGCTTACGGCCCACGACTATAGGCTTGTTCTCCACTAGTGTATTGATCCCCTGGCCGAGAGATACCTAGGTTTACCTACTGTTGTCGGTAGATTAAAGGATGGTTGTTTTAAGCACCTCCGTGAAAGGACTTGGGGGTAGGTTAAAGGGTTGAAAGGCCAAGGAATGTCGAAGGAAGGGAAAGGTGTCCTGGTCAAAGCTATCCTCCAGGCGATACCGACCTTTGCGATGAGTTGTTTTCTATTCACTAAGATATTTTGTAAGGAGTTGAGTTCCATTGCATCCAACTTCTGATGGGGAGATACAGATGGACAGAAAACGTTCATTGGGTTGGCTGGGATAGGATGTGCAAGAGCAAGGAGCGAGGAGGCATGGGTTTTCGGGACTATGAATGTTTCAACCAGGCTTTTCTTGCAAAACAAGGGTGGAGGATGATTACTGGCCCTGACTCGGTATGTTCCAGAGTGTTGAAAGCTTGATATTTTAAAGATGGGGACTTCTTGACTGCAAGCAGTGCCATCGGGCCTCATATAACTGGAAGGCTATTGTTCATGGCCACGATCTCCTCAAGTCTGGGTTAGTTTGGCGTATTGGTGATGGTCTTTTGATAAGCGTTAGCGGAGACAACTAGATACCTAGGAGCGGGGCTCAACGTCCACTGGGACGACGTGATCTAGACTACCCGGATGAGCTACACACATTTCTTAGCCCTAAAGGGGGTGCATGGAATGAAGAAATGGTTCGCAAACACTTCTTCGAGGGTGATGTTATTGATATTTTGCGGACACCAGTGGGAATACCAGGTGCCCAGGATTTTCCTTGCATGGAACTTTAAGAGGAATGGGGTCTTCTCGGTAAAATCAGCTTATCACATTGCTGTGCAGAGGAAGAGAGCCCTTCACGGGTCCATTGAATCTTCACAATCAACCAGTGAACACAAAGGGTGGTTAGCTCTATGGTCTGTTCAAGTGAGAATGGTCTAGCTGTGGGATACGAACTCAACCATAGGAAAATCAAAGACGACGTGGTCTGTCTAGCGTGCGGCATAACTGAGAGTTTGATCCACCGCTTCTGGTCCTGTCCTCACTCAACGCAAGCTTGGTTAATGTTGGAGGAGCGCAATAGAGTTAGTTTTGAATCGCCACTGAAAAGACTGTCTTGTCATGCAGAACTTAAAGGGTGGATTTTGGACTCGATTGAGAAAGAACATAATGGCCAGGCAGCGTGATTTTTCATGTTGATTAACAACCTCTGGCATGCTAGGAATGATGCCCGAGAGACACGGAGAATTCAAGACCCTGCAGCGATAGTAGGGAGGAAGGAATCGGGCATGGAGGAATGGTGTAGTCTGCATTCCACTACCCATGCGGTATTGCCAAAGACAGTGGAGCGATGGAATCCACCGGCCGTTGGGTGGTGCAAGATCAACACGGATGGAGCTTTTCGGCAAGCTGGATGCAGCGGGGGGGTTGTTCGTGACCACCATGGCAGTTTCATCGCTGGAGCATGCCATTTTGTTCACCTCGAGGGCTGTCGAAAAGGGTTGTTACTAGCGCGGGAAATGTAGGCGTCGAAGGTGATGTTGGAGACTGACAGTACGGTGATGTCGTCTAAGCTGCGGCAAAAGGGCAAGGATAGATCCTTCCATGGTCCTCTAGTGGAGGAGATAAAGGAGATTCTAGGTAGTTTTGATGAGGCTTTCGGTGCAAGCTGTGCATCGAACGGCAAATAAAGCCGCTCATGTGTTAGCTAAGGAGGGTTGCGATAATAAATTGTCTTGGCTTGTTGTTCTACCAGCTGTTATTGTAAACACTCTGGATTCCGATGTTTCGGTGATTTAATAGATCGCAACAAGCTTCTTCTCATGAAAAAAAACATTAGTAGATGGTCACAAATTGCTACGGTACTCTTTCCGTTCCAAAATATGTTGCATATAATATTTAGTCCAAGTTTAACTTTGTAGAGTTTGACCGTGTATAAAAATAAACACATTAATTCTTGCAATATCTAATGCATACATCATGAAAGTATACTTCATGGTGTCTTAGTATGACGGAGTAGTCTTTACATTTTCTTGGGCAAGTCGACTTCATTCATGTGAGTCTGCGCACACATTAACATGCCATGCATTGACCTATACGTAGCCGGCCATTCATCCATGTCGCGTGCAGGGGATCAAGGAGGAAGGGGTAGCTTGTCCTGGCCTGCCACTAGCGCTTCAACATTCCCAAGATTTCTAGTTATCAAAACCCTACGTAGTGCTACCGCCTCTAGTATCCATCCGTGGCGAGTGACCGACCAATGTATCACCCAATTAATTCAGCTTCTTCTGTAACGAAAAAAGGAATTCAAGCTCGAGAGTTCTGCTAGAACCATTTATTGATAATATAGTAGAAAATTGACATGGAGGCTATCGTGGAAAATTTGCTGAGCCAGCAAGAAACACACATGGTCATTTTATCATAGAACCCAGTCGATTTACCTGAACTATAGGATTTACCAAAATTTTATCTCTTTATCTGACCTCCCAACACCCGAACACTTTTTCACTAATCCATCACCCCTCCTCCCCTCCACCACCGCTACCTCCACCGGACCTTTTCTATTAAGGCCATGTTCGGTACGGGTGTTTTTGCTGGGTTTGCAGTGTATTTTCACAGGCCAGCTCAATAATACACTGAAAAACTCTCCATGAATCGTTTGGTGGGCCAGGCTATGCTGGGATGAGCCCCGGTAATCCTCCAAAAACTCGTCGGGCTGGCGAAGATGAGAGACACTAGTACCCCCTCGCGTTTTTTCTACAGCTCAATGCAGCGAAAGGTGCTCCGCCCTGCCTCTCTCTTTCCTCCTCCAAACACGCCGCTCCCATCTCCTCCTCCTAGGATGAGAATCGAATCCGGGTCGATCTGATGAACGACGAGGAAGGAATCCACTGGACTGCTGCGCGGCTGCGCCCATTCTCCTCATCCCGCTCGCACAAAGAGCCACACCACAACCTGTCCGCTCTCTCCCGCCGAAGTCACACACCCAGACACCCTCTTCCTCTCCATCGAAGATCACCCCGGAAGCTCTCCTGGTTACCATGTGTTTTCACCCAATTCCCGTCCGCCAAAACACCCGAAACCTCTTCTGCCGAACTAGGCCTAACTTGTTTTAGGCACCGGTCACTTTGGCTTTCCCCTCTCGAAACGGAGGTTGCACCTCAATCTATTACTCCCTCCTGCCCATTTCATGTTGTCCACAATTTTTCGTGAAAGTTAAACTATGCAAACTTTGACCAAGAATATAGATAATAATACAAAGATATACTATGACAAATGCATATAATATGAAAATATATTTTATGATAATTCTAAAAATATTATTCTTTTGTTGTATATGTTTATATTTTATAAATATAGATGATAAAACTGTTTATGAAGTTTTACTTTGACCAAACCTTTTATGCAACATATTTTGGGCAGGAGAAATATGTTGCATATAATATGTTGCATGCATGAGCAGTAAAAACACTGACACTGTCCTACCACCGTATTTCCTTTCGTATCCATAGGTTAGAAAAGGTAAAGCGACCATATTAATTAGGGGCTTTATTAAATTCGAATCTTACACCAAACGCGCTTGACGCTGTTGATTCATCCTTGGGCTTTGCCCGTCCCAAAAATCCACGTCTAAAGAGAGTTTCCCTATTAATTATGAAAAACCAAGCGGAAATCAAGATACAATCCCAAAGGCCGACAATCCTGAAAAAAGGACCACCGTCAACACACATCACCAAAAAAGTGAAGTACAGTTGAGGTTGTCCAAGTGTCATCGCCATCACCCATCGTCTCCGACTCGCGTCTCTGGCTATGTCGTAGATGACCATTGACTGCCATTTTTTCAGCAACTATACGAGGTCCGCGTCGATCCATACCAACTAGCTGATTGCTGACAATTCCAGCTGCGAGTTGTCACCGTCTAGCTTCACTACAGCTTCGCTTCCATGACGAACAACAAATCACAAGAGGACCCATCGAACAAAGAAACCTTATCATGCCCATGTCCAACAATGCTACTACGCTGTCTCACAACAAAACCCTAATGATCCGCCACCCATAACTGCCATCTGTTTATGCCTAGGGAGCATAGGTTCCTCTTCACCGAAGTTGAGAACCCTTCCCTAACCTCATCACATCACTTCATCTTGCAACCGTTTACCTCTAGCAAGGCCGTCTTTCATTTCTGCTTTGGTCGCCGCTCCACGCCAATTTCAACGTCTATGCCTACTTACAACTCATCATCAACATGGCGATGTTGAAGAAGGTGAGTTGTGTATAACCAAGAAAGGAAGTCCTAACGATCTACTGGCAATTGGTTGGTTTGCCATCCTTCTATGCTCTCTGCATAGGTTCTACTCCATTTTACAATTAGCACCCCCTACACTGAACCCTAACCACCTACACAACAACGTGGCCATAGAATCCCAATAGATCAATTTTTTGGGGATCTCTTCGCCTTTTATCTCATACTTCTCTCTCCATCTCGTACTTTTTCAGTGTATAAATTGCCCTTAACCTCGTGTTATGGTATAGTGCATGAGCCGGAAGCTCAGCAGTATGTCACAATCCCGTCTCGACTCTAGCTTCTTCTCTTAATTTATATACATCTATATAGCTTTGTAAGGGCTGACAAACCTGACATGATTTGACCAAGAACGAAAGCTGTCGAACAGAAAATAATCAGTTGGTTAACATAGTGTATAAGTCGAACAATTTTTTCAAGCAAAATATATATGCACGCTGAGAATGCATCATCACCATCGTCTCTCCATTACTATTCCATATAATTTGCTGGAATAAGGGGAGCCATGCATGCATATATACAATATATAGCATCAATAAGACCATGAACACTAAGAAGGAAATTAATCTATATACTCGAGACGAGGATATATGTTGCTAATACTAATAGAACTTGTCGTCATCATCTAGTTGTGAGACGGAGGGTGCGTCTTGGGCGGAACGTAGTCGTTGCCGATATCCACCACCGCATCCCTCTCCGGCTGATCATCGGTGATCAGATCCGACGATCCTCCCACAGCGCCATCGGCATCGGTCCCCCCTGCAGCTTCCTTATCCCCACCGTCGTCCCCTGGTGGTGGCGACGGTGGTGTTATCACCATCATGGCCGCTCGCTCCTGCTTCGCCGGTGGGACGCCGCCGCCCTCGACAGCGTCGCGGGCGAGATTGACGCCCGGTTGTGGCGACGGAGAAGGCCCCTGCTGCTGCGTCGTCGCGCCTTGGACATGAGCGTTGTAGGAGGACGACCGCGAGTGCTGCAGCATACACATGATCCCGCGATGCACAAACACAACAATGTAAGGAAGGCACTTGCATTGCACGCATGCATCATGAAGTGAATGAGCTGTCGCTCGTCCCTACCATTGTGTCCCGGAGAAGCCGACGGCACGTTGTCCACGGTGTAGGGACTGGTACGCCGGCGGGAGGGTCGGCAGTGGGGAGGAGGTGGTGGTTCCGGCTGGTGGACGCGCAGGCGGCAGAGGTGAGAAGGAGGAGGAAGAGGAGGTAGACCAAGTGCATGGCTACCAGTCCTGGTTTTCTCCCTCCCCTGGCCCTCTTTCTTCTCCACCGGTTTCTGGTCCCTTGACTTCCCACGGATTTTGGGGTCTTGATTCCGGATCTTTTATATGTTATGTGTTTGGAGTTGGGACTTGAAGTGATGACTTTTGAAGGGTTCGGAGGAGGAGACGTATTTGTAGTGGTTTACGAACTCAGAAATCTAGCAAAGGCTAGCTGTGTGTATTTCGTTTCCTTGCGGATAGCTGTGTCCTATCTATACTCAATGGGACACTTAAGATTCTTACCTCTCTAATCTAATGAGTTTGATTAAGCATTGCGTCCAATGTGATTTTTTTTCACAAAGGGTATGCGATGATATCGCGGAAATACCAATTACACCCAACCTCTGTAGCAACCAAATCTCAAAAAAATATTAGGGATGCACATATCCCAAACATAGAAAGAAGAAAAAGAAAAAGAACATGTCCTACCATAGTGATCAAATCCTCGCAGCTACATCGCAAACCACAGCCAAAGGCAACACCCAGAGTGTAGATTCTTTCCAAAAACGACACCTCTAAGAAGGGAATATGCACAAGAGTCTTCATCATCCGATCAAAGATCTTAGGTTTTCACCATGTAGAAAGTCCATGCTCCCAAAACAATATCATCAACAAGACCATTACTAGGTACAACCAATTAAAGCGAGACCTTAGATTTTTATCATGAGATATAAGACTCCTTTCTCCTCCAGTGATGTTGCCCCACTTGCTGAGGCCACTGCTGCAAGTCACGAAACACTAGGTTCACAAGTAACGTAATCGGAATGGATGAGGATATCCCCACAAGCCATGCATGGACAAAAACCTATGAAGCAAAGTCTTTATACCTATCTAGATCCGTTCTTCCATTATGTTACTCAATCGCAGCCGCCATGACGTTCCCCGGCACTGTCTACGTCATGGAAATCGAAACGCGGACATGTCCCATGGTGTGAACAAGCAACGGAGCTTCGCGCAATGCCCTCCTGGAGTTGTACATGCTGATACGAAGGACACACACACGAATGTATCCCATCCGACCTAGCGATCTTGGGGCATCAAACTCCAATTTGTGCAGATCTCCGGGAGAGCATTCCGGAACTCGTCAACGGCGGCCAGGCCGAGACATACATACAACAAGATGATCAACGCCTTTACGCGAGTGAGCACTAGAACCGCCACCTTATTCGAGCAAAACCTGCAAGCCCCCATGCAACCTACTAGATCATCGGAGGAGGAGACGGAGAAACGCCTCACAGAGCACTCCGCTCAGAGCAGGCCCATGGCCCAGATTAAGCCCTCGGGCCTAGATTGGTTCTGCTGCCGCCGGAGCTTCACCGCTGCCGAGCATTCCCCGAGTGGTGCCGCCCGTAGCCACCTTGCCTCCTTAACTCTCTCTAGGACCGGCCCTAGGGCCGCACCATCTAGCACGCTGCCATCGTCCTGCCACATCTAGAGAGGTGCCACCGCGATGTCCTCCCCTACCCTCATCTTAGAAGGGAGGGGTGGCGCCACCGCCGCTAGCCATGCCCAAGCGCACCTGTTGGGAGGGGTGGTCGGGGGATCAAGATCGGGAACCTCTGAAGTCGCTCGGGACGGGATCTACCCGGGAGAGTTTTCTTTCTCGGAGATTTTCTCCCAAAGCAATTAAAATCTTAGAAGTAACAAAGGCCACTTCCAATGCTCTATCATGGCACCGTCTTTCTCTCTTTTTCAAAGAGGGAAAATCCTCCGGCCTATGCATCAAAGTGACGCACACAACTATTTATTGTATAGTTTCAGATTTAGTTTTAAAGTTTATAAATCATCGGTTACTCAAAGTTGCCACATGAACTAGCGGAACAAGGCGTACAAAATTACTTTATGCATCTTGTAATGTAATGGGTTGCCACTAACTAGGTTGGTTGAAGATAGCTCTGATAACCGCTATCAATGGACTGCAACCACTATCCAAAAGTGCCCGGTGATCTGTAGGAAGGAACGACCACATGTGAATCCAGTAGGTAGCTCTGTAAATAACCTGCAAGAAATTTGGAACATGAGTCTTGTTAAAAAAAAACTTCATTTCAGCAATTCTAAATTTCCTGAACTATGGAACAAATTCCTACATAATTTTGAACCTTAGCTTTCTTGTCAATACCATTTAGCCAATTAGCGCATTAGTAATACTAGCCGGATGTGTTATGTTGAAAGTGAAATCAAAACTCTCCAAAGTCCAAACTGATCCTGCAAAAGATCAGGAAATAAAAAGATGTGGGAACATGCTATTTCTTTCCCAGAGATATCAAGCCGTTTCTTCTCGTTTTTGCTTCCGTACGCACCCACCACAAACTCGCCAAACCGCGAAAACACGTGGACGGTTAGGATTCGGTCATACCGATTCGGGTCTGGGGGCATGATCGTCATTTCCTGTGGACTTCGGGTTTGGCTGGGTTCGTATCAGCCCACGTACAAGCCCGTATGACCCATACCTCTATGTATTATACGCCTACGTGTCCACGCGCGGCCACGACGGAACCGCCGACATATAAATGTCTTTCTCCCCTGTCCTCTTCACCACATCTATCCAAAGCAAAAGCAATCCCCAAATCGGGCAAAAAACCCTAGGTCAAGAACAGCAGAGCTCGCTCTCGTGCTCGTTCGCGCTCGTCCATGGAGAGGGGGAAGGGGAAGGAGGGGAAGGGAAAGGAGGCGGCGGTTGAGGAAACCCAGTTGGCCGCTTCATCGGCGGGTGGAGCTGCCCCAGATCTGAGCTCCGCTTGGGGCCAGAGGACGGTGGGTGCACCGGCGAGCAAGAAGCGTGCGCACGAGACGAGGCGCAGAAGCGGCGGCGCCGAAGAAGAATCGGAAGAACCGCGAGAGGCGGGAGAGGAAGGCGGCGGGGAAAAGATCAACAGCCCCGACGACGTGCCCACCTTCGACGAATCCGACTCCGCCGACCCGTCCGAGGTAAATTTCTCCGCCGACCCCGACGACATGCATGAATGCCTTGCTCGCTCGCAAGCTTGTACGAAATCCGTGGATTTGGCTAATCTATATGCTGTGAATTTGTTGTACTACCAAGCCATTTTGATATTTCTAGTAGTTCCGGAGATGAATTTGAGCTTGCTCAAGTGTTCATCCGAGGTTCTTGCTTGGTTGGGTTCCCCGTAATCCCTATCTCGCTCATAAATAAGGCTATCTAGTTTGATTAGCTTGCTATTATGACTGGTTCCTAGCAATTATATGGATCTACGCACTGGATGATTCACTTATCACTTGTGCCTGCTTGCAATTGATGTCTAGACAGGTTTTAGATTAACTGCTACTACATTGTATGGACAAAGAAGTTGATCATAAATGTGGCTCCAATACTAGCAGATGTTGCCTCGTTAATCACCGCATGGAAGCCTTGATTTCTTGACTCGGAGCTTTGCCTTCACTAGAGTGTCATGTGCAAGTCATGCTACTCGTAAACTTGATCATTTGGTGTTGTTATTGTTAATAATTGAACTATGGTTGCTTGCTGTGTAAGGATATTCACCGGAATTCTTTATTGATGAACTGTGTATTGGTAATGATTCAATTTGTTTGAGAAGAATGGATGGATGCCAACTATTGTTGGATTAATATTCATCACAATCTAAATCTGTCCATATTATGATGATTGATGCTATGGCTGTGGCTTACTAGGTTTGATGTGACCTCAGTAGCTCTTGGTACCTGCTATCGGTTGCTCACCTTGATGGATAAACTCGTTGGTTTTTATTAATAGAGATCCTCACAGTAGGGTATCATACATATGAATGCCACTATGATTGTTTTATGAAGAAAATAAGGGTTTCTGATGGTTTAATAGCTAGGTGGTGCTAGGTGGTGTATGTGGCTATCAAAGCTTTGTGTGTATCTGGTTTATACTTGGATATGCTTGTATTTCATACTATTTTGCATATCTTCATCTACTGGGCACTCCAAGTTTTTGTTTGCCTCAAATATTGCTACCATCACTTGGTCTATACGAAGTGATGACTAATACCTTTTGAGCATCTGCTCATTGGTGTGATTTGAGCATGCATATTGATGGATTGGATCCTCTGGATCCTTTCCGAGTATCAAGTATACCTTTCTCCGAGCATCTAGACATATATAGTGTTTTTCTTCCGTGATGGTATTGCCACTTGTTCCATTCCAAACACTAGTTTTTGTTTAAATTAGATATGGTATGTATAGTTACTAACTAATGTGCATTTATACAAATAATTACTTTGCATTGTTTTCATTCCTTTTCTATTTATAGTCATTACATTGTTTATATGCAATAGCAGCTAATTAACCTAATTTACTTCATCTAACGGGAGGATCCTTCGGATGAAGTCGGTTCCGACCGGGAGGATAGGGACCGGAAGAGCGGGCATGTTCTCCGCAGGCTTAGGTCCGGGGAGATTCGCTACCTTCTTGGCCCAGGTAGGTTCAAGTGCCCCTGGTGCAGCCGCAAGGAAATGCCGACGGACTTCCTCGGCATGTACCAGCATGCCACCTACACTGGTGTTGGCAGCGGGCAGACACCCGCACACATCAGGGCCAAGCATGCCGCCTACGGTCTGTTCCTCAAGAAGTACGCCCCCCGGTAGTAGGAGCATGCGGAGGATGGTGCCGACCTGCCTGCCTACCTGCCTGCCGACCTGCCTGCCTACCTGATGCCTCTTTCTTTAGTTGTGTGTTTATGTTAAACTCTGTCGTGCTTGTGGTGTTAAAACTTGGTTAATGCTGTTGTGAACTATGTTTCTATTTAAGTATGTGTGAACTATGTTTCTAATTAAGTATGCTTAGTGTTTAAGCATGTGTATGATGTGCTTACTACATATGCTCGATGTGTTGTGCATGCTTGGCCCTGTTGTGTGCTTGGATGCTAGGTAAGCATGTTCTATTTGCTGCTGTTGATCTAGCCTGTTAGCATGATGTAGTGACAAAGATTTTTTTTTTAGATCAACACAGGTTGCCCCCCGCCCCAATTTCATTGAAAAAGAAGCCAAGTCTATTACAGGATTAAAACTAGACACCAACAAAATAAAAGGAAAACAGGGTTTATCGGGTAGATTGGCTGCCATCCCAACCAACTCCGATGTACCAGGATAGCCTGGAACAGGTTTAGAGCGATGATCACACACCGAAAACAACCGCCATCTAAATCCATTACATGGGGTAAAACAGATAGGTAGGACACACTAGCACAACTGCCATGCTTCAATTCACCAAGTGACAAAGATTTTGCCAAAGTAAGCGTTTGATTATAGGAAATCATGTGTCAGTTTTGCTCAGTTGTGTTGCAGACGATTTGTACATAATTGATACGGTATTTTCCAGTGGAAATGGGGGAAAACCTCTCGGTAATCTAAAATAAAGACGGCGTGTTGGCAGTAGGGTGGAGTTGTTATCTTATGTGATACTTGACAAGAACAAATCTCTCAGTCAACAACAACAAATAGCTCATTTCACAGCTACAACACTCACAACAGACAGCAGCCCAATCTAGACTTGACTAATGGGCCAACTCCATCCAATTAGGCCCATTAGGCTACATATAAAACAGGAACAACTATCTCATTTAACAGCAACAATAATCGCAGCGGATAGCCCAATCTAGATTTAACTAATGGGCCATCTCCAACCAAATTAGGCCCATTAGGCTAGTTGAGGTGGTACATATTAAATATCAAAAAAAATGAAGCAAAAAATGGGTGTTGCCGCGACTCGAACCGCACACCTCGTGGGAAGTCGTCTCGCAGGGGTAGTCCGGTAACCGAGTGGGACGAGATAGATACATATTGACATCTCAAGTAATAAAGGTATCTATAGTTATTTTATCACTTCCGTTAGGTTATTAAATGCATGTTTGTACATTTTTCAACACACGGATCTTTGTGTAGTCTATTATATACAATTCACTAATTCACTAATTGAATATGAAATAGATAATTCAATATGAATCTTAACACTAAATTTGTAATATATATGAATAACAACTTAAAAAATTGAAAATAGCTAAAATTCTAGTCTTAGTGGATTAGAATTTTTCTGTTTTTTTGTTGGGTTTTGTAAACAATTTGGTACAAGAAATAGTAGTCATTTGAGGACGAACAGATTTGAACACACATAGAGACTCACTTAGATTACATAAATATGTCACTTACATAAATAAGGATGTAAACAAGTACCACCGTCGTTACATAGATAAGTCCAGGGACACGACACGGTACAATATATAAAAACACGGCATTTTAAATAAACACGATAAAACTAAAAAGTAGAGAAACGTGCATGACAAGCTTCACGAAATTCCTCCTCAACTTTCTTCCACCCTGGCCGGCGCTACTCGACCACCGTACGTCATCAACACCTCACTCCTCGTAGGGGAGGCGAGTGCATCCGGTTTTCGGTGGGGAAGATGCACTCGCTAGTTGGTGAAGATGTTGTACGTCGTGAAGAAGATTGACTCGCAGCCGCACCAGAACACTTGGCCGAGGAGCTCGTACGCGTCCCACGGGTTGGTGAGGGTGACCGTGAGCAACTTGAGGGTAACGCCGTCACGAACCTCGTCGAGGTGGAACATCGGCGGCGATCCCGGTGGGAGGTGGGCGAAGCCGGCGGTGAAGAATGCGTCGGCGAGCCTCGACGGGCTCCTCCACCTGGATTGCGCCCACACACGGAGCGTGCGCTCGACGAGGACGCCCGGCGGGTAGCGCAGCTCGGCACGGTAGGCGGCCGAACGAAGGTCGGTCCGACGTACTCGCATCTTCCGGTGGTGCTTTGGCGTTCTAGGAAAGGATGAAGGGCGTCGTGTCCGGAGTGGAGCTGGGTGGTGTGTGGGAGAGGAATGTAGACGTATAAATAGGCTAGAAAAATGTGGTGTGGGAGACGAAGATTGTTGTTTGGCGATGAAACGACGCGAGTGACGCGTGCATGTAGCCGTTGCCGTTTCGCACATTAATCGAGGGGGTGTCCCGTGTCGTTGTCGTTTTACACTGAAACGGGGCGGCGCGTCTGCTATCAGCTGAATCGACCGCACTGAAACGGGGCTTGCTGGCTCATTCATGGCGACGTCGTGGCGATGCATGCATAGCTGAGTCACTGCTGCGGGGCGCATGCATGCCATCGTCGTCGCTTCCCGCGCATGCAGGCCTAGGCCGGCGCATTGCACAACGGGCACAAGGCCAGACCGCAACACGGCCCAACAGTCCATCTAGCGTGCCCGCTCGGAACCCCCACCCGTGTTCAGGAAAAAAAGGAGTCCAGCCAATCAGATTGCTGTATATTCAAATATTCCTAAAAATTTCAGAGAAAATCTAAAAAAAATAAAATCTTCAAAAACAGTGTACACATATCAAGTAGATGTCTAGGAAATTTATTTGGGTCGTTTAGACAAGGTCGAAAAAAAAACATGCTTAGAAATGAGGCCATTTACCCTACCTTTGGAGCCTGTTTCTGGCACTTTTTTGACCAACCCTGGGATGACCCCATATTGTCTGCAGTGGTGCACCATGTCATTTAACACACTTCAAGCCATGAGTTTTGCAATTTGCATGTGTGAATGCACTTGTTCATGTGGTGTACACCCCTCAAATACGGTGTCAAAACAGTGGATCGTCTGACGGCGCGTGGGCATGGTGGTCCCATCTTTTGGGATCCGCTTCACCATGGCATCCAAACACCACTTACATCACCATCCATGGAAGAAATCATGTGCTCCTTGCCTAGCTACCTCACGGGAGCCCGCACACATGGTTTACGTGCAAAACGGCTCTACCCGAGGCCACAAAGTGGGCCCACAACCCTTGGGTGACCCCATGTGGTGGGCACTGGTGCACCATGTCACCCCACCCACTCCTAGCCATGGGTTTAGGGTTGTGCATGTGTGAATGCCCATGTTCATGTGGTGTAGACCCCTGAAATACAGGGTTCTCGTCAGAACGAGGTGTCAAAACAGTGGATCGTCTGACGGCGCGTGGGCATGGTGGTCCCATCTTTTGGGATCTGCTTCACCATGGCATCCAAACACCACTTACATCACCATCCATGGAAGAAATCATGTGCTCCTTGCCTAGCTACCTCACGGGAGCCCGCACACATGGTTTACGTGCAAAACGGCTCTACCCAGGCCACAAAGTGGGCCCACAACCCTTGGGTGACCCCATGTGGTGGGCACTGGTGCACCATGTCACCCCACCCACTCCTAGCCATGGGTTTAGGGTTGTGCATGTGTGAATGCCCATGTTCATGTGGTGTAGACCCCCGAAATACAGTGGTTCTCGTCGAACGAGGTGTCAAAACAGTGGATCGTCTGACGGCGCGTGTGCATGGTGGTCCCATCTTTTGGGATCTGCTTCACCATGGCATCCAAACACCACTTACATCACCATCCATGGAAGAAATCATGTGCTCCTTGCCTAGCTACCTCACGGGAGCCCGCGCACATGGTTTACGTGCAAAACGGCTCTACCCAGTGCCACAAAGTGGGCCCACAACCCTTGGGTGACCCCATGTGGTGGGCACTGGTGCACCATGTCACCCCACCCACTCCTAGCCATGGGTTTAGGGTTGTGCATGTGTGAATGCCCATGTTCATGTGGTGTAGATCCCTGTGATAGAGGGTTCTCGTCAGAACGAGGTGTCAAAACAGTGGATCGTCTGACGGCGCGTGTGCACGGTGGTCCCATCTTTTGGAATCTGCTTCACCATGGCATCCAAACACCACTTACATCACCATCCATGGAAGAAATCATGTGCTCCTTGCCTAGCTACCTCACGGGAGCCCGCACACATGGTTTACGTGCAAAACGGCTCTACCCAGGCCACAAAGTGGGCCCACAACCCTTGGGTGACCCCATGTGGTGGGCACCGGTGCACCATGTCACCCCACCCACTCCTAGCCATGGGTTTAGGGTTGTGCATGTGTGAATGCCCATGTTCATGTGGTGTAGACCCCCGAAATACGTGGTTCTCGTCGTAACGAGGTGTCAAAACAAATGGATCGTCTAACGGCGCGTGTGCACGGTGGTCCCATCTTTTGGGATCTGCTTCACCATGGCATCCAAACACCACTTACATCACCATCCATGGAAGAAATCATGTGCTCCTTGCCTAGCTACCTCACGGGAGCCCGCACACATGGTTTACGTGCAAAACGGCTCTACCCAGGCCACAAAGTGGGCCCACAACCCTTGGGTGACCCCATGTGGTGGGCACTGGTGCACCATGTCACCCCACCCACTCCTAGCCATGGGTTTAGGGTTGTGCATGTGTGAATGCCCATGTTCATGTGGTGTAGACCCCCGAAATACGTGGTTCTCGTCGGAACGAGGTGTCAAAACAAGTGGATCGTCTGACGGCGCGTGTGCACGGTGGTCCCATCTTTTGGGATCTGCTTCACCATGGCATCCAAACACCACTTACATCACCATCCATGGAAGAAATCATGTGCTCCTTGCCTAGCTACCTCACAGGAGCCCGCACACATGGTTTACGTGCAAAACGGCTCTACCCAGGCCACAAAGTGGGCCCACAACCCTTGGGTGACCCCATGTCGTGGGCACTGGTGAACCATGTCATCCCACCCACTCCTAGCCATGGGTTTAGGGTTGTGCATGTGTGAATGCCCATGTTCATGTGGTGTAGACCCCGAAATACGTGGTTCTCGTCAGAACGAGGTGTCAAAACAGTGGATCGTCTGACGGCGCGTGTGCACGGTGGTCCCATCTTTTGGGATCTGCTTCACCATGGCATCCAAACACCACTTACATCACCATCCATGGAATAAATCATGTGCTCCTTGCCTAGCTACCTCACGGGAGCCCGCACACATGGTTTACGTGCAAAACGGCTCTACCCGGGCCACAAAGTGGGCCCACAACCCTTGGGTGACCCCATGTGGTGGGCACTGGTGCACCATGTCACCCCACCCACTCCTAGCCATGGGTTTAGGGTTGTGCATGTGTGAATGCCCATGTTCATGTGGTGTAGACCCCCGAAATACAGTGGTTCTCGTCGTAACGAGGTGTCAAAACAGTGGATCGTCTGACGGCGCGTGTGCACGGTGGTCCCATCTTTTGGGATCTGCTTCACCATGGCATCCAAACACCACTTACATCACCATCCATGGAAGAAATCATGTGCTCCTTGCCTAGCTACCTCACGGGAGCCCGCACACATGGTTTACGTGCAAAACGGCTCTACCCAAGCCACAAAGTGGGCCCACAACCCTTGGGTGACCCCATGTGGTGGGCACTGGTGCACCATGTCACCCCACCCACTCCTAGCCATGGGTTTAGGGTTGTGCATGTGTGAATGCCCATGTTCATGTGGTGTAGACCCCTGAAATACGGGGTTCTCGTCGTAACGAGGTGTCAAAACAAGTGGATCGTCTGACGGCGCGTGGGCACGGTGGTCCCATCTTTTGGGATCTGCTTCACCATGGCATCCAAACACCACTTACATCACCATCCATGGAAGAAATCATGTGCTCCTTGCCTAGCTACCTCACGGGAGCCCGCACACATGGTTTACGTGCAAAACGGCTCTACCCAGTGCCACAAAGTGGGCCCACAACCCTTGGGTGACCCCATGTGGTGGGCACTGGTGCACCATGTCACCCCACCCACTCCTAGCCATGGGTTTAGGGTTGTGCATGTGTGAATGCCCATGTTCATGTGGTGTAGACCCCTGAAATACAGGGTTTTCATCAGAACGAGGTGTCAAAACAGTGGATCGTCTGACGGCGCGTGTGCAAGGTGGTCCCATCTTTTGGGATATGCTTCACCATGGCATCCAAACACCACTTACATCACCATCCATGGAAGAAATCATGTGCTCCTTGCCTAGTTACCTCACGGGAGCCCGCACACATGGTTTACGTGCAAAACGGCTCTACCCAGGCCACAAAGTGGGCCCACAACCCTTGGGTGAAACCAACAAAAAATGACTACCAAAAACCTTAGGTAGGGTTATACACTAACAAAAAAACAATACAGAAAAAAATACACTATTAGAAATATAGATGAGGTAGTTACAAGACCAGGAGCCTTAGGTAGGGTTATGGATGAATATTTCAAGCGTGAGAAGGTAACAGCACTTTCTTTCAATGTTTCATGCGAAATTAGAATAAAATAATATGATAATTGACAAAGTTTTTTCCTTCTCTTGTAGACATTTTTCGCACTGAACATACGGAAAACTCATTACGTAACTGTTGTCATGCATACAAAGAAGAAGGAATTCCAGGTCCTTGATCCTCTGTTTGATTTAGGGGTGTCAAAATCAGTTGTGGAAGACTTGGTATTACACTCTCTACACACAGGTCTTTGTGTACTTTCTCATGTCTGTGCAGTAATATATTTGTTGTTTCGTAGATTGGGCAAATTTCACAGGACATACAAGAAGCAAACAATACTTGTGACACGATAATATCCGGATGTCGAAGAATGGCCTATTAAAAGATATGACATCCCTAAGCAAACCGATGAGTAAGTACCTATATTGCATTACACATAAAGAAAGTCGGTTTTGTATATGCGGACACTTTTAAATTTTGTCACATTATATACCAGCAATTCATGCGGATTATGGGTATTGCAATGTATGGAGCACCGGGACGGAGATCGGATGACTTGCCCGGTTCTCAGAGTTGGCTATACTATGTTCCATGCACTCGGTTAATTTTAACAATGTTAACAACCCATGTGTATAACACCTTATAATGTTTTGGCAGGCCACAATCGATGAATCGAGAGAAAGTACAGTTGCAAACATTGTTTTATCACCACACAACATTCTTGAGAAGGTGAAAAACAAAGTGAGATTGCTAGCAAAGACCAAGAAAATATAAATTTGATAGTGTGACTGTTCTGGTTTGCTCCCGCGAAGGTTTCCGGACACATGTAATATTGAATTTTTAATTGTCTTCGGTTGTAAACAATATTTATTCGGTTAAGATTATCTACAAAATTTTGTAACATTGATTTTATTTCCCATTATCGAAAGTATGCAATTATTTTTATCTTTGTACATGCATGCTATGATGATTATAAGGAAATGCCTACTTCACAATATATAATGTCTTTTGCCATTTTTACAAAAGAACACCGGAGAATTAAGAACATCGGTACAAAATAAAAACATCGATACGTTGCAAACATTAACAACTCCATCAAATACAAAGCTATAGTCGTCCCATTCATAATTAAGGAAATTTACTGCCCTTTAGATAACTATGAAAGAACTACCCTTCCTGCTGCCAGCACATTCCTGCACATGTTCACAGACATAAAATTACACAACAACTCATATGAATCTTTTAAAGTATATGAAACAAAATGGCAGAAAAACTTACTTCGGATGAAATATGCATATTGGGTTTCTTCTGTTATGCCCTTCTCCTTGGCATGCCCCGCACACCTGCACCCTGCGTTCCTTGTGTCCTAGTGGTCTTCCATTTTTAGTCATTGGAGATTTCTGCGCTTCTTGCCTAGGTGCACCCTTAGTGGACACTTTCAAAGGATCACCAACAACAATATCGCATGGTCCACTAGCATCTTCATTTTCATGCACCGACCCGAGGGGACCATATGCTTTACCTTTAGCATACCCCTCTCTTCTAGAAATTATGCCATCAATGGTACTTGTTCAGCAGATCATATTCCTCCGAATTGTTTAATGCAATATGCATAGCCTGTGATACCTTAATATTCATCCTGCTGTATTTCATCCGCTCCTCTCGCCCTGCACCAACCCCACCCAAACATGTCGCCGGTGCGTTTAGATGGCAACCCTAACCTGGCATTTTTTGTGAATCGTCGTAGAGCACAACATTGTGGAATTTCAGTAAATTTCAAGAAATGCGAGCACATGCAGTATGTGCTTGCAAGGGATCCCCTTTCTAATCATCCTTTGACAGCTGCACCTTATAATTTCTGCCTCCTTGGGTCTATATTCCACGTAGAACCTGGTCCTTACATGATTCCTCCATGCCACAATGAAGATGTTTGAGTCTCCTGCCTGCATTTTTTCTAAGATCTCTATGCCGCCAATCTTTGAAAGCTCACCTTGAATAATATAGAACACGAGCAGGAGTGAAGATTTTTGCAGCAAAGCAACCTCTAGTTCTCTCGAAATTAGTAATTGCCACTCGGTGTAGTCCGTGAAGCCGTGCGGTCGTCGTGGGCTTCGTTCTCACGGAGACGGACAATTGCGTTGTCGTAGTGCATAATCATATCAACAATTGTCATTTCCCCATCTAGGTGCAGGTGCGGACAAGAGTTTAAACTTTCACTCCGCTGGTTACTTTTCATACCCAACCGAATCCTTGAGAGAGATACGCTACAGCCCAAAGTTTCCTCTTGGTGTACATCCTCTTCATCCATGTTCTGGTTTTTGGGGATTGCCATTTTCTGTAAAATGCATGCCATCGCTCCTCAAATACTTGCTTCGAGGTGGTGTAATACAAAAGAGTCCTGAACTCGTTCGGTGACTTGTTAGGTAGATGCATCTCCATATTTTTTTCAATGTGGAAGCTGCAGATGCGATGCGGCACACCGGAAAATACTTCGCCGATTGCGGCGATCATCGCGGCATCTGCATCCGTGATTACTGCCTTTGGCTTCTGTTGACACATCGCTTTGAGGAAGGTCTTTAGAAGCCAAACATATGTTTGTTCATTCTCACTTGAAAGGATAGCACACCCAAAAACCGTTGTCCTACGGTGGTTGTTCAAGCCCACAAAAGGAACAAATGGCATCTTATATTTATTCATCTTGTATGTGCTATCAAACACCAGCACATCTCCGTAGTCCTAGTAATCCCTACGTGACTGGGAATCACACCGAACATGTGCTTCGGACGGCCTTTTTCATCAACGTCATATTCAAAGAAAAATTCAGGGTCCCTCTTTTTCCTCTTTGACATAATGCGGATGGCTGTGGTAGCGTCACCGTCGAAAAGCAGCCTCCTCCTCTCCCTAGAGCACATGTTGTACAAATCCTTTCTTGTGAATCCAACACCGAGCAAATGAACCGGAGCCTCGCAATGAATTTTCTCATAATGAGGTGCTTCCTGATTCCCATGGATCCCATTGATAATATCTCGGATCTCTGCGGCGTCGTTGATCGTCCTATGGGACCGAAGAAACGGAGTCTGACATGGTTCAGCTGGGTCATGGTTATGTTTGTCACGAAAATCTTCAACAACCCAGAAACCAGTTCTTCCATCAAACTTGACCACCAAACGTGCCTTGCAGCCGCAGCGAGACTCAGTGTCCGTGCCTATATACACGGCCTTCCGTGGTCAGTTGGTTTTTGGGACATCTGCCCTGTCTGGAACACACAAAACGCCTTAACCGAATTACTCCATCATCAAACCGCTTAACCTGGTCAAGCCGGATGCTGAACCCATAATCTTTAGCATATTTGTTGTAGAAAGAATATGCTGCTGCTTCAGAAATAAAATTCATCTCTTTTATCATCCAGTATAAATCCCGATCACTATCAGGATATTCATTGCCATTGCTACCTTTGTGTGGTTTCTCAGGCTGACTAGCGCCTGGCGTCGCACACGCAAGTAGAAAACGTAGGCATTAATTAAAACTATAAATTTATGTGTTCCAGCTTATATAAGACTGATAAAAAAGAGATAACAACCTGGCTCATGTCAACAGAATCCTCGGGAACTGATGCACCTTCCACATCATCGGTGTGGCCCGTGTCCAAGTCAGATTCACCGTAATAGTCGTACTCAAGCTGCGTGTCAAATTGTTCCTGAAATTTATTAATGCATTTCGAAATTTAGTAACCGTAAATTTTACAGTTGCCATCATTTCATGCATCATTTTATGTCACTGTATGAGTCACTACACATACCTCACTAGTATTTAGACTGTCCGTGTGTTCACCATGGTTCTCATCATTTTGATCGTCTCGTGTGTTCGCTATGGTTGTCAACATTATCAAATTCATCGTACGCAATCTGCATAAATTATGACATGAGGAACCATATATAATTTGATGATGCTTTGGACTGCTGGTAATCGAAATGAAAAATAGTGGCTCACATCAAACTCATCTTCGCTCCGGCCGGCTTCGTGCTTGCAAATTTTCCTCCATTTCAGAGTCATCGGAATTATAGCCGACGTACTCGTTTTGTTCCTCAATCATACCAGATATAGAGTTCTCCATATTCTGTAGTATTGGACCATAATTAGAATTGAAAAACCGGCAGAATTGCGTCCTCTTACTATGCTACAAGATGAAGTCATGGTACCTGTAATTTTAAACCCTAGCGGGGAAGATGCCGAGCCGGTGGCGCGCCTTTCCAAGGTCGTCGATCTGCGGGGGGCTTCGCGCGCGGTCGGCGGCGTCGACGTGCGAAACAACCACCGGCGGCGACGGACGTGCCGGCAACAACCGCCGACGGCCGGGCCGGCAACAACCGCTTGCGTTCAACCTAGCGACGGCGTGGAACAGCTCGATCAGATCTCCAGTGCCGATGAAAACGATGCATGCAATGGGAGCTAATCACGGTGATTAGCTTAGCACGTGGGACCCACCCACGTGGGGTCGTCCGTATAGATACGCCCAGGCCCTGTATACCCATACGAGTCTTGCACTGGGCTTGGATATGGGTTTCGGCGGGCAGCACAAAAAAAACAAAATCGGGACCACCGTACCCCTTCGGCGATAAGTCGCGAGTTTGGAGAGGGTGCGCACCGAAGCACACCTCGTTTCTTCTTTGCATCATGAAGTGATTGCTCTAACTCATTTTCTGGGGATTTGGGGGATCATAAAGTGGACCTGGAGCTACTCGTGAGGACCTAGCCAACGATCATCATATGAAGATGAGGACTTTTGGATCATAACGTGGACCTGGTGCTTCTCGTGAGGATCTAGCCAACCACCTAGAAGCAGGTGCATCTGAAACTTCTTGACTGCTAACATGCGCCTCAAGTTCCAGTGTTGAGAAGTTGAGGCACTAGGCTCTGTTGGATTTGATGCCTTAGCCTTCTTTGATTTTTCTCCTATCTTCTTCATCTTCTCTAATGCTGGTGCACTAGTACAAATTGAGACTTTTAATGCCCCCCATAGAAGACGGAAGATCTTTTCCGTGTGTGGTGCGGAACAACGGTCACACTCAATAATTTCGACCGTATGTGCACGATCGAGACAGTACTGGCAGCGGGTACAAGGCACATGTAGATGCTTTTGGGACCGTAACAGAAAATTCGCACATGGCTAAGCCCGTATTAAGTGTCAACGTAGACACCCACCATCGCAAACGATGGCCATATTTACCGTCGTGTGTAAACTTTTTGTATTATTTTTCTTGAATGAGCCTGTCTTGTTTTCTTCTACTCCCTCTCTCATAGTTTATTAGACGTGCGCGTACTCCTAGATCGCAAATTTGATCAAGTTAGCATTAGTTATATGTTACAAAAATAATATCATTAGAAAGTTTAGATGTTCTATTTTCTAATGATATAATTTTTGCATCATATAATTTAAATTATATAGATTAAATTGATGACCTAGAAATACAGGGAAGACTAGTAAACTGAGACAGAGGGAGCTAGTACCATCCCAAACGCTAATAAATTAAAAGCCGTGTGTATTTCCTCCTCCTGGTATTCCATCGATGTGTGTGGCCTGGCCTCTCCGCCCATCCTTCCGCGTGCCACATATGTGTCGTCTACGACTCAACTTCCTTGGCTGAGCTACATAAAGACCCCCTCGCCGCCGCCATGTTGGCACACACCACCACCACGGTAGACACACAACACTTCGACATGGTTCACAACATAAGACCGCTCGCCTCTCTTGCGTCTGACAACGCCCGCCTGCGTAGCGTCGCCCTGTTGATCAGGCATCTCCGGCGGCGGAGGAGGGACAAGCATCTCTGGTCACGGAGGAGGAGAAGTGATGACACCAGATTCACTAGGATACCAATTTATTGAGACTCCAAGTGCAAATTGTATGCAAGGGCTTCTTCCCGGCAAGGATAAGTCGAGGGTTTATATCAAACTCTCGGTAAGCTGCAGTAGGAATTATACTTCTCTTTCCTCTTCTAGCAACCTAAAAAACAAAATAGTATTGCCTTGTGTCCCCAACTCCACCAAGTGATTATTAATCATAAGGTTTCATATTTAGAATTGAAAACAAATAATAAAGTAAAGTAAACAAAGTAAATATACTGCAAAGCAAATAAAGTAAATGCAAAATGAAAGGTAAAATAAATGCTATCAAGAATAAAGTGATATGGTAATGGTATTGGTGTAGCTTATGTGAAGGAACAAATGGAAGAAAGATAAATGTTTTTGTATTTTTGGATTAATTAAGTGCTGAAATTGCAAGGCTATGTAATGTAAGTAAAAGTTATTTCTTATGATAGAAAAATGAACCATGATTCATGGCTTCACTTGTCTACTCTCTTATAAGCATGATGGACTCAAATAGGTTCTATAGATAAGTATAGATTTGTAACTTCAACTGCACTAAAGATTGATGTTCTCTGCAATGTTCTTATTTTTTCACACCCACACAGTTTAATCTATGCTTGTTCAGTGGAGCCAAACCAACATCACTTCACACTCTCCCCTCCCCTCTCAGTCTCTCCTCTCTGCCGCCCCTTTGGGAGTCAAATAAGAAGACCCGGATGCGCTGCACAGGTTGTATAGAGTAGTAGTAGGGTTGGTGTGTCGGCGTCTGTTCTTCATCAACTTCCAGGCCGATGTGCCAACTTGAAGGCCTTCCTACTGCTTCAATGTGGCGATTCCCATTTGCTTTCTCCCAAGTGGTGTAGTCCTAGGCGAGGGTTCGGATGGCCGTGCTTCGAAGCTTCGATCTGAGCTTTGTGGAGAAGGACTTGATCAAAATTTTGTTTTCTACTCTAGTGTACTTTTCTCTTTATCGGGGGACTTTTTTGCAATTTCTAGTTTAATTGTGGTCCTCATTATAATTTGTAACCCGGTAACAATTAATGCAGTGACTCTCGGTCCTTTGGGGCTGATAGTTGTTCAAAAAAAGTAGAGTCAAACCGGTCCGGGCGTGAAAAAATAGAGGGAAGCCACAAACCACATGCCATCTCCCAAAAATATTAGAAGGGGTAAAAGTGACACAATTTCCCTAAATATAGGGTGCCTAGGATGAAATTCTATTGAATTTTGTAATTCGTGAAAAATGTGGAAATATAGGGTAAATAAATTGAATGCACTACTTGATTATATATTATGAACCAGCAGCCCATGCAATTCTATGAAAATCTACACTTTACCCAAGGAATTAGTTCATGATCACAAGGATTTTTTGATTTCTTTTTGGTGTCATGGGATCGTTATTTGGTTCCAGCATTTCCCTACTAATGTCCCCCGTGGGGTTCAATATTGGAGAAGAGACATCACTCTAAAGGGTGTATCTTGTTGCATAGAACTAATTCTCGGTCTAGTGACAATCAACTTAATTTTCGTACTACTAAAAATTGGCTTAATTCTTAGCCTACTTCTAGACCCTTGGAATGCATCGTGATTTGTGTTATACATGAGTTGCAATATGTGCTTCAATTGAGATTTTTGCGGTTCGTAGGATATCACGACTAAAATTTTATTACTTACATATGAGTTGCAGCTGAAAAAATGCAATAAAACCATTAGATTGCTTCATTATTCATGTTAGTCATGAGTTATGACATTTTAACTTGGATTCAACGACCCCAACTAACTAACTGCAATAGGGGTTAGCAACTCCCCTAGCCATATGACCTTACAAATAGCGCGGTACAACATAGAACGTTCATGATTAAGGTTGTTTCCCCGCAAGGTTCAGCATTGTGGAAAATAGACATCAGAAGCAATTCATATTATCGAGGTGTATGTTGGGAGCACAAGAAAAGAAAAATCAAGTTAGGATGAGAAAAATCATATTATCGAGGTATATACGGCCTCTCAGTTCACCTCACACCATATAGAGAACTTACATTGAAAGTTCAAATACTAAAAAGGAAATTTGTTAGTACAGGACTTCCTCAGGGTATCCCGGATCGGACAATGGCGGCGCTACTGGTGTCCTTATCCTTCATGAGGGCATTTGTTTTGGGAGCAACTGTTGGATAGTGGAGCTAGGACGTGGAGTGGTGCGTTTCTACCACGTCGAAGTTGACGAGTCTCGGCGGCATGGTGCAGCGCGGCCTCGTTGATGGCCGCCGTGTGATGCACTCACACATGGTGGGGGCGATGTGATATAAAAGCGACAAGCAAATAACGAAGAACGATAAAAGAAAACGCAGCGAGACACGAGATTTAACGTGGTTCCAACACAGAAGGGGAAAAAGCCATGGGCGCCAGCCAGCAAAACTTCACTATATCGGGAAGTGGTTACAAACACCGTGGGTTATCTTATAATCTGATAAAACTTCGGCCTACTTGGCTACCGGCGACGGGCCTCGCTCCGCTCGTCAGAAGTTAGCCTCCCTTTAGTATATGAATTTGAATCACAATATAACACAATGTTTGGCGCAGTGATAACGTTGATGGCAGCCTGCGAGGGGCTATATGGAGCTCTACCCTGAAGATGGATCAGCGGTTAATGGAGGTGACGACTTCTGAAGCGAGAGCATGAGAGGCTCGCGGAGGGTCTGCTACACCAGTCGTGTGCTCTTGTTCCGTCATAGGGTGACTCGGTGATGCCCCTAGTGACTGATTAGCTGATGGGCATTGGTTTTTGTTTTTAGGCCATAAGGTTCTAAGGACATATTTCTTCACCAATTGTGAGGCTCATATGTGTTGAGTGGTGGCTTGAGCTTTTCTGATGTATGCCTTTGGCACATCTTTTTTAAATAAAATTTAAATAAAGACCGTATAAATCGCTTTGATGAAAAGGACAGAACTTCATTCCCTCTTTCAAAAAAGAAATAGTACGAGACATAGCTTTTTCTTTGCGGATATTTTTTTTGTGCGGCGATACAAGACTTGGCTTGACCAATCTGCAGGTCCGTCCCATCTCGTACCGAACGCTTACACATGGCATTCTTTAAGTTTGGGTTTACGTTCCTAGCCAGCACCAGTAGCGCGGTGATGTCGAACCTCCGCAAAACCGCTGTCAACACCACAGGCCTTGCTGTCACCGTCGCCGGCGAGTAGAGATGTGGGACAGAGAGGAGGAGGGCTACATTAAGATACAGGAGAAGAACACGGGGATGAGATGTCCCAAAGAAGAAGGCAAGAAGGAGAAAAGTGTTAAGCTTCATGCACTAGCCACTTGAACAAAAAGTCCGAACTAATGGAAAGGGCTAGGCAATCTACTTATACACTTCAACACCCCCTCTCACGTGTGACGGGAAGACGAGAAGACAAGTCAACACGTGTAGAGAGGCGAAGATGCAGCGAGAGGCCGGGCGCGAGAAGAGGGGGGGAGAAGAGATAATTTTAAGAATAAATTGTGAAAGCCGGGATTTGAACTCGAGACCTGGGGCTCTGATACCATGTTAAGTTTCATGCACTAGCCAATTGAACCAAAATTCCAAACTCAGCGGGAGGCCGAGCATGGCAGGAGGCTGCGAGAAGAGGGGGGAGAAGAGATAATTTTTAGAATAAATTAAGAAAGCCAGGATTTGAACTCGAGAACTGGGGCTCTGATACCATGTTAAGCTTCATGCACTAGCCACGGGTAGTCTCGTTGTTAAGCTTCATGCACTAGCCACTTGAACCAAAAGTCCGAACTGATGGAAAGAGCTAGGCAATCTACTTATACACTTCAACACCCCCTCTCACGTGTGACGGGAAGACGAGAAGACAAGTCAACACGTGTAGAGAGGTAAAGAGGCAGCGGCGGCGGCCGGGCGCGGGACGGCTGGGTGCCGAGGCGGGCGGCGGCTGCGGCTGCGAGGAGAGGGGGGAGAAGAGATAATTTTTAGAATAAATTGTGAAAGCCAGGATTTGAACTCGAGATCTGGGCTCTGATACCGTGTTAAGATTCATGCACTATCCAATTGAAGCAAAAATCCGAACCGATGAAAAGGGCTAGACAATCTACTTATACACTTCAATAAAAAGGGCTGCCAAGGAAATGGATTCGGATTAGTGGATTTTCCTTTCGTGCCTGCGCCGTGTATCTGTTGTCTACTGTCGTGTGTGATGTAAAATGCTTGCTATGTTCTGCGAAAAATAAAATAAAAATACTCCTATATTAAGTCATACGAGTGTGTTTCTCTACAAACAAATCTTTATTATGATCAGTGTCAATGATCTACAACGACCACCACGTCATAGTAGTTTTTGCCACCCCGTGGAGTGCTAGGTCAGTCATTTATTGTCGCAGAAAGCATTCGAGCATTGGATTGACAACTCTTAGGCTGGTCATAGTGAGGAGTAACTTAGACTAGTAACATATGCCATGTTACTAGTCTAGATTACTATCTTCATAGTGGATAGTAACTTATATGTGGTATCATGCATTGTATCATCTACTAACGAATTGGCCTCTAATGACATAGCAGTCACACCCCTGCAAAGCTACAAAACCAATGCCTCAAATTAGGCTTGAAGTGGTGGTGTATAAGTATAACCACCTACGATCTTAGGTTCCCACCCCGAAAGAAAACCCTAGGTTCCCACCCCGAAAGAAAACCCTCCGTTCCTCAAAAGAAAACCCTAGGCCCCCCCCCCCCCCCCCCCCCTTCCCCTCCTCTGCCGCCGCCAGAGGTCCCGACGGGCAAAGCCCGGGCAGTGACGGCGGCGGCGGGGCCTCTCCCTCACGCGGTGGCACCCTCCTCTTCCGGCGGCGGCGGTGCGTGACGCGGCGGCGCTCCGGTGGCGAGTTGCTGCAGGATTCCAGCGAAGGGCGCATCTCGGTGACGTCGGTGGAGGTGCTGCTCTCCCCCGCGATGGAGGCGTCCCCTGCGGCGGCGGCCGGGAACTTAGGGCCCGCCGTGGCTGCAGGCCGGCGCGTGGACGCCTGTAGGCGTCGGCTGCTGGACACCATGGAGGTGTCGGCGGCCGGCCGGGCGGCGGCGGGCTGGATTCTCACCATCCAGTCCCCGTGCTTCTTGCGGTGAGATGGAGGTCAGCACCTCCCTCTCCGACGACGGCAGTGTTGCTTCTCGCTGGCGGTGTGGCCTAAAGGCGGCTCCTTGCGGCGCTTCTCCGACGGGCTTGGGTTTGGCGACATGACTAGGGAGAAATCCCTGTGTAAGCTAGCGACGGCGACGCCCGCGGGCGCCGTCACCTCGTTGGAAGCGTCGTCATGGTGCTGCTCGCTCTTCCCCGCGTCGAACATCGGGGGGAACCTTGATCCGGTCTTCGGATCGGGCGGCGGCGGCACGGCTGTGTTGTTTTCCTTCTTGGAGGTGTCGCCTAGATGGTTCCGGAGTCCCCGGTGGTCCATTTGGAGTCGGTGGTGGCCGCCGCTCAGAGCTTGGGCTTCCGGGCCGCTATGTACACCGTCGGCAGCACTTCTTCGTGGTCGACTCCTCCTTCGATCTGGTTCAGCCCCGCTGTTCACTCGCCGTTCCTGGGCACTTTTGGGTGGGCGGTGCGTTGGCTTGTGCCATCATGGAGTTGGAGTTGGCTTCCCCGAGTTCCATTCTTCGGTCGTGACGCGGCCCAGTAGCTTAATGTACGTCTCCTCTGGACGGTGCAAGGCGAGTTTGTTGTTTGGCTTGTGTGGGTTGTGTTGTAGTCCATGTGGTGTCGTGTTTGTATCGGGTTACCTTCGTTGGCGTTGTTCGGCCGTCTTGGCCTCTTCTTCTATGAAATTTGATACACCTTCCAGGGTGTATCGTTGAGTATAACCACCTACTGTATTTTGTTATATTCAGTGAACTGAAGCTCCACCTGGGTAGCTAGGAGGTGCTGATAGTACCTAGCCTGCCCTCCTACTGTCAAGTGTGTATGCAACTAATTTCTTCTAAACAAATGCTTGGAGACTGTCTAAACCCAAGTAGCATTTTTTATTGAAAACAATACTATGTCCAACTGAAAAAACTCGAATCATAAAGGCAGCTATACTTAAATCTGCCAGAATTATAGGATTACTAATGGTTGTCAATTGAAAATTATTGTGAACGAAATTTGAAGGTAAAAATGCATAGACTCGAATGAGGTAACACATCACAAACCTCTACCTACGGTAGAGGGCTCAAAGCGTTTCTTATCTGGATATTTGAGGCTTATACAAAACTCAAAACTCTAAAGAAGCCTCGTCTAAAGCTTTGATCAAAGGGAAGAAACCGCTGTTGGATGAGGGAACAACAAACCCACGGAAGGAAACCAAAAACATTCCTTGGTCTAAACCTTCCTCGGGTTGGGTTAAACTATCTGTTGATGGTTCCTTCTGTTCTGGTTCTGCGGGTAGTGGTCGGTGCTACGTGATGCTGATGGCCTGCCAATATTTACCTCATGCAGTGCATTGGTTGACTGCGAGGAAGCCCTTGAAGCTGAGCTCCATGCATGTGTTGAAGGTCTAGAGCTTACCTTGCAGCACAGCAACTTGCCGATCATCATCGAATCTGATTGCTCCCAGTTGATTGTTGCCGTGAAGTTCAAGGGCCAGGATAGATCATCTTTTCTGCATTTGATCTCTCGTATTAAATCTTTAGCTAGCCATAGTAGTGAGTGTGTCTTTATTAAAGTGTAACGATCGCAGGTTAGGGTTAGTCATAGTCTTGCAAATCTTGCGAGGCTTCAAAAACGCACTGATTTTTTGTTGGGTTCTGGACCTGAAGTTGTTCTTCAGGACCTGGACCATGATCGCCTTGTAACCCCTCCTGCTTAATAAAGTTCCTCTTTTACCCGCAAAAAAAAGAGTTAGGGTCAATTTTTGTGGCAGAGTATTTTGTTTGTAAAAAAACAGAAACTCGAAACGAAGACCAAGCTACACATAACCATTTATATTCAAACATTTAAAATTATTTATATTTCAAAGTTCAAAAAAACCTTAAAAAATTATAGAGGTATACAATGATGTATACTACAAAGTGCAAAATCTCAATACGAACTCCTTTATATTTTTGCACGTTTATAGTATACATCATTGGTCACCTTTACAAAAAAACAGACTTTTTAAAACTAAAATATTATTAATGAATTTTTGAAATAAATGGTTACATCTAGCTCCACCTCCATTTGTCCACTTCCATAAAAACATAAGTACAATAGGTACCGCTAACTTTTAGGAAACGTTCTATAATCTATATACACATTTCTTGTAGGTAGTGGGTTTATTATGTGAACTAGAAGGTGATTCCAGATACTGTTTTCCATCTTTGTTGTGTACGTACGTGAAGTTTTTACCTTTGTCTTGATTCTTGTTAACGCTATATACATATGTTTTCTAGTCTCCTTCCACAGAACATCTAAATTCTTCTGTTCTATAAAACACATACAAGTCTTATAAATGTATACAAAATTTATATGATTAATTAAGCAACCCTTGCGTGCTGGGATTGTTTTGTTCCCAAATAAAATAAATAAATCCCCTGCAAAATCGTATGATAAATACATCAGGAAACAACATCAAGCTGTGTACGCAGCATAGATAATGAGATTGATATAACACCAACGTTGACCCACGAAGTTGCTCTTCATGTAGTACGTACGCAACGCACTGTTTAAATACTCCTACCTGTACGCGTTGCAACTTTTGACCCTTGGAGAAGAAGCAGTTGACATATTCTGAAGTTCTGACGCCTCTATCTGTCAGCTAGACAGAACAATTATTCGGATTCCACTCGCTAGCTTCCCTGTGCTACATGGCCACTAGGCATTGCATCCAGCAGCACACTTTCTTTCTTGAACCCTTGCCCAAGAAATGCTAGCTCCGAATGCACTAAGTAATCTAGCCGAGAATCAAAACCATCACACACATTCGCGACACAGACATATAAATATCCATCCATGGCGCCTTATCTATCTCCCACAGACACACACTCGCTCTTGATTAGCTACTGCTTCATTTTCGTAAACCGTATCTTAGCTACAACTGAAAGAAATAGCTAGAGATCAGTATTAGCCCAGCGCCATGGTTTGTTTCCGGCTGTTCCCGTTCCTGCTCGGCACGGCCTTCGGCGTGTACGCGGCGCAAAACTACAAGGTCCCCAACCTCCGCCACCACGCCTGCCACGGCGTCGACACCGCCAAGCGCTACGAGGAGGAGTACCGCAAGAAGAAGTCTGACGACACCGGCGACGGAGCTGGAGGCAGGAAGACCAAGAAGGTGATGGTGGAGATTGACGACGACGAGCAGTAGCCAGCTATATATGTCCATCCATCGATCCGTCCAGTCCAGATCAAGTACTTACTAATAAGCTACCGCATGTTGTATGTTCATTAGTTTCTGTTGTGTGTATGGCCATGGCGAGTGGTTTTGAATTATCAGTTGTATCGCTATACTGTATAAGTGTTGACTGAATAATAAAGGAATTGTTAATTCAATGTAATGTTTCCGATATTTTTTCATTCGGTTTGTGCTTTCATAGACTCTCAAATGTTAAAATAGTGTAAACCATCAAAGAGGTATCTTCCTGAGTGAAACATAAGAACGGCTGAGATTAAACGATACATGTTCGACGATTAGGGATAGGGTTACAGTGTTTTGAAATTTACGGGTACAAGCTTTTTTAAAAAGGGAACAGATGGCCCTGTCTTTGCAACAGGATCACTCAACAACTATTCACATGTATCAACAATCTAAAAGCTGATAATTGTAAAAGACACTGGAGAATCATCATGGGGCAAGCATCAATAAACGAGCCTACTATCAAGGCGCCAACCGTGCTAGCTAAATAAATTATGTGCCACAGTTTTTAAGCGATGCACACAAAATCCATGTCCAGTGAGTGAAATAACCTTTAAAAAACCATTTATTGACTTGTTTAAATCTAATACCATTCTGATTTCCGAACTTGCCATAATGCCCATAGTAAGGCGTAGATACCAACTCGTATTTAACCTTAACTATTTTATCTAAATCATGCAACTAATTCCCCAAAATATTCATACTGTGGTGATGATATTCCGAGGGCCATATGGCACAATCCGCCAAAGAATGGAGCTCGACCTCACCTGGTTAGAATATAATACTCCCTCCGATTTTAATTAGTTGTCACTAGTATAGATGCATCTAGACATAATTTAGTTATAGATACATCCATATTAGTGGCAAGTAATATGAATCGGAGGGAGTACATGGAATAAGTATAGTAAAATGTTTAACCGTTTCTTTTAAATTATGACGATTGATGATTCCCATTTAGATGTTTTTAAATGGGGTTTTTCAGGTTGTGATCCTGGCCATTTATATTTTATTCACCAAAGATCTACCAAAAGCATCATAAAATCTCAAAGCCGCCACTTATGACACCTAAAACCCTGATAATGGGTGAAGAACATTGCCGTCGGGGCTTTATGCCCTAAACACACAACCAACACCCCACTAGCTAGTTACCGGGGACATCACCGAGTCACCATATAACGAAATAGGATCACACATTTGATTTAGCAGATTCTCGTTTAGCACCCCATACACTCACTGTAGAAGTTGTCATCGCGATCAACCGCTGGTTCATCAAGGCATAGTTCTGCAAAGCCCTTGCCAGATGTGTTGTCGATGTCGCCATGGCGGAAGACAACGCCTCCACCGCTGCACGTGTCCACCATCATGAGACCAGATCGAGGCTCTGCTGCACCATGCCGCCGAGAATAGTCGTCGATGATGCGCAAGAAAGCAGCACCGCTCCCGCTTCGACCATTCCAATCAGAATGAGGTTCAAAAACATTGCCCTCAAGAGAGAGAATAGGACCGAAAATGTCGCTAGCGTCTGAGCCGAGAAGCCCAGGTCAAGGGTTCCCCTTGGGGCCTCCCAACAAAGAAACTACAGCTATAACGCATTCGCCAAAAAACAACTCCAAAAGTACCGCCATCCAATATCTCCGGAATCTATTATATACTAAAAGCAAAATACGAAGATATAAAATAGAGACACGAGGTTAATCCACATCATCCTAATTATTTTGATAGTTAGATCTTAAATATGCGGCTAAGATTTGATCATTTTACGTAAAGCGTCATGTTCCGCTTGACACGATCTATGTTGAAAATTGTACATATAAATATGGGTTAGATATATGTTACATTGACATATGGAACAGTCACGTACGCACATGCACATGTTCGTTACGTAAAAAGGAATTTTTTTTGCTAGAGTCCATGCCTAACACGATGGTGAACTCCAGGTCAATAGGCATTTCAAGACCTATAAAGAAAATTAGAAAAGATGCCGTGTAAATTTACACACCACAATAATGCACAATATTTTGTTCACGTGGCCATAAATTAGCAACTAAGTTAAAAACCCGCTGATTCAGACGTGCATGTCCATTTAATTCAAACTAACGCATGCACTAGGTATATGTTTTGGCCCTAATTTAGACAGGTGCATGGACATGCTTAGCTCATTGCGTATAAATCGGATAAACAAAATTCAACATGCTGAATAAAACAAGAAAAAAATAGCTAAAATTTAGAAGGAAGCAATGAATGGTACCTCGCTCGCTCAGTAGTTACCGGTGCAGTCGACCTCATGTCACCGTTTGAGCTGGTGGTTGTTTCCATGTTCGTTTGCTGGGTAACATAAAAAAAATACATAACTTGGTTTACAACACGAATAAAAAAATATAAAACAAGTCGAACGGCATGTCTCTCTGTCTCACTTGAATGTGATTTTCTTCGATCTCAGTCGTTGAATTCGTTGAAATCTAGCAAAACTAAAGATCTAAAAATTCTCAAACATAATTTCGCATATATTGCAGGATTTTATTCTTCTTTTTCAAGATAGAGGTTTGATATTTATTATCAAATGAAGCTAAGAACAAAATACTATGATAACTGACATCTCCATTAAGATCTCTGCAAAACACCAACTTAAGATCTCTGCAAAATGCCAACTCCCTCGGATCCATATTAGGTGTCTCTGATTTAACTCAACTTATTATTAAAAATGTATAAAGAAGAGATAACTAAAATTCTCTTATAGAAAAAACATTCAACTGTCAATATAGTGGACCTTTTTTTTGCAATACCATAACAGTACATAAAAATATCACCAATACTAATCATCTATAGTTTATTTTTAACTAACTCGAATGCAACTGGTACTCTATTCTAAAAGCATAGTACATATGAAGAAAAGGAAATACCAAACAAAATTATTAAAAAAATCGACATCTTCACATTGGTACTAACCATACTCTTCATATCTGACATTCGATCACAAATGCGACCCTACAGTAAGGCTATTACATGGCGGATCCTAATTATATGCCGGACTACAAAGTAAATGTAGCAATGTGCACTTCATGACCTAATTACTAAGTGGACCACCAAGAATATGCATATTAACCATTTTAAAATGTTAGAATAAATATATTAAAGGTGTTAAAAATCTCTAAAATGTAATAGGATGTGTCCACAAAATAGTATAGGAAAAATAGTGATTGATTAAGATTTCAAAATTATATCGCGAATACCGAAATAGTCAAACAATATCACCTTCCGCGAGATATATATGGTAAATTAATGTGAGCGCGAGAGAAGAACAAGTTGACTGAATAGTGATGATATACAAGGGATAGAGATATACGGGATTGTTAATTGTCACATTAAAAAATATTGGTATAGTAAAAAAATGTAATACAACACAACGATAGATAAATATATCACAAATAATAATCATCTATAGTTTATTTTTAACTAACTCGAACACAACTGGTACACTATTATAAAAGCATAGTACATATGAAGAGAATGAAATACCAAACAAATTCGTTTAAAAAATCAATATCGTGACAAAAAAATACTAACCATATTATGCATATCTTATATCCGATCACAAATGTGACCCTACAGTAAGGCTATTACATGGCAGATCCTAATTATATGCCCAACTACAAAGTAAATTGGGCAATGTGCACTTTGTTACCTAATTATTAAGTGGACCACCAAGATAACACATATTAACAATTTTAAAATGTTAGAGTAAATATATTAAAGGTTTTATAAATCTCTAATATTTAATAGGATGTGTTCTTGAAATTCTATAGTAAAATTGATGATCGATTAAGATGTCAAAATTATATCGCGAATGCCACCATAGTCAAACTATATCAGCTTCCGCGAGTGAGAAGAACAAGTAAACTGCATAGTGAGGGTATATAAGGGAGAGAGAGAGAGAGAGATAAATTGTTAATTGTCACAATAAAACATATTGGTATAGTAAAAAATGTGATATCACATTTTTTTCATGTAGCAGTATATTAATATACTCCATCCGGTCCTATTTAATTGACTCAGATTTAGTACAAAGTTGTGCTAAATCTGAGTCAATTAAAAGAGACCAGAGGGAGTAGAAACTAAGGTCTAAGCTGCATCTCACAAACTTTATGTCTGACTCGAAAATATCATATATTTTATAACCAATAGAAAACTTACATTCAGTATATATATATATATATATATCTCCGCCCGTATAATATATTCTAAACGCGTTAAAGTAAAAAAAACTTAATATTCAACTGGCATGCATGTCAAATTTTTCACGAAAGTAAGCAAACTTATCCTTCTATTCCATTCGAAAGATCATTCAACATCATGTTGATAATGTAAGTAAATCAAAAAAGAGTTGGACCAAAATAAACATACTATATAACTACACATTTGATTAATATCATGATAGCAAACACACAGTTAATTTTATATGATCAAATGTCACATAATAAGTTATTGAGAATACTTTATTTTGATATATTGATAGAAACCATGTACAAGTGACACGGCTGGTCATTAATATGGTTGTTTTGTGAATGACGTAATCAACCACAAATTAATTGCATTTATCACAAATCACATTAAAATGGATAAAAAATCATATTCCTTGCTATCACATAATGTGATTATGCATAAACTATAGGCTTAATTATCAAATAGTTCTGGCATACTCAATATGATGCCCTCGCATTTGCGAGGGCCGCTGTGCTAGTTTTGATAAACTCAAAAAAGTTTATTATTTGGAAGACAGTAGGAAAGATTCCCACTGCCCGATATTCAATTCGGCTCTCAGATCCAAATGATCCTGATATCTGCACCGGTGGTTACTACCCAGATTCACGTTAGGGGTTGTATTTCTGTTGGTATTGAAGACTCTGAATCTATTTATGCACAGTAACGTGGCCCACACACGTGAAACAATAAATGAGGGCATCTCAGCTGATGTGTAGGCACTATTCTACACCGTAAACCAAACACATGGACCGGTTGTACATGTTCGTAGGTCCTATGTATGCGCCATCTAAAATCGCGCATCAAACACTGACTAACTACAGTCCCATCACATCATCTTATTTAACCAAAACATCTCTAATGACGTTTAATCCTTGGCATCGCATCCCGTTCACCAGATCGATGGCTGAATGGGTGTCTCCCTAAAATGTTAGTATCTCTAGAACATTGGGAATCTGTTGCGTGGCGGCTGGATTAAGGCAACCATCGCGGAGATTAACATAGCGCACCTGTCCAGCGCCCTCATCTCGTCGGCGCACACTGCCTGATAGCTTAGTCTAACATACGAAATTATGTATCTTGCACCGTCTCATTAGGAAACTTAGTTCTTCATGAAGCTCCGTCGCAGCCACAGGCTGGCGGCAAAAGAAGAGGACAACTACATCGACATGGTCTCCAAGGCCATCAAAGCCAAAGCCGCCAGCTTCGACGTCTCCAAGGCGACGGAAAGCCTCTCGCGCGCCCTCGACGCCACTGGCCTCACCGACAACCCTGCCAAGCCTTGCGACGACATTGCGGCTCTGGTGGCCGTCGCCCTTGCCTGCGGCGCCGACGACCGCGATGCTGCGTCCATCGCCGACGACAACTCCCCGCCCGCCAACGCTCCGCAGACCGACGACGCCGCCAAGGAAGATCAGGCTGACGGCTCCGGCGATGCTGACAGCGGCGCCGCGGCTGACGGCGAGGTGGCTCCTCCATCTCCATGATCGGCTCCACCCTCTACCCGCTGGTCACCGGCTCATGCCACGCCGTTTGCCGGTCACCCAGCCCCCTGCGTCACGTTCCAGCGGCGCCTCGTAGTGGCCTACCTCACGTCTGCTTAATCTTTTCGTCACCTCGTTGCATGCACACTAGGTCCATGCCTTTTCCTATTTTTCCTTTCAAGCCATGTACCCCTTTTACTTATAATGCAAATGCTGGAACTATTAGACTACGCGATCTTGCCTTCCCCTTACTCTGGTGCTTATTTCCTGCATTATGAATAAGCTAAACTTCATAATCGCCTCCTGGAACACACGTGGCCTAAACGACGCAAACAAATGCAAAGATGTTCTTGCAGAATTATGTGACATCAAACCGTCCATATCCCTCCTACAAGAAACTAAACTAAATAACTGCGACAAATTTAAAGCTAAAACCTTTCTACCACACTCTTGCGACCAATTCGACATGCTGCCCTCCAACGGAACATGTGGAGGCATGATCAATGCATACTCCTCCCGACTTTTCTCCTTTAAATCATCTGAAAAACGCTCCTACACTCTAACTATCCGTTTGCAAACCTTCGTTTCACCCACTGACATTTGGGTCACAAACGTCTATGCCCCCACCGACCACACCCTCAAGCAATCTTTCCTAGATGAGCTCCAAAACATCCAACCCCCTCCACACACACCCCCTGGATTATCCTAGGGGATTTCAATCTTATGAGATATTCAACAGACAAAAATCAAAATAACTTCAGACAAAAACGAAGCGGACCTTTTTAATGACGGCATAAACCAACTTTCCCTCATTGAGCTTCCCCTAATGGATCGACAATTCACCTGGTCCAACAACAGACAATCCCCAACGCTAGAAAAAATCGATATGGCCTTCATCAACATAGATTGGGCTCACACCTTCCCAAACTCCTCCATCTCCTCTCTCACACGCTTCGTATCGGATCACGTTCCCATCGTCGCATCCATCTCCACCTCAGCCCCGCGTCCCGCCTTTTTTAAATTTGAAAATAGCTGGGCCTCGCACGCTGCTTGCCGCCAAATCATCAACGGCCTTTGGGCCTCCACGAACCATTGCAACGACGCAGGCCGGGCCCTTGTCGCCAAACTCAAACGCTCCAGACTCGCGCTCAAAAAATGGCGCCGAACTATCATGCCAACCCATCTAATCGAGGAAAACTACAAAATCGTTATTTCCCTCCTTGACCTCATCGAAGAACACCGAACCCTCACCATTCACGAATTCAACCTACGACACGTAGTCATAAAAACCCTCTGCCGGGCAATAAGAGCTAGAGTCGACCATTGGCGGACACGATCCAAAATCAAGTTTGCCATCGACGGCGACGAGAACACGAAGTATTTCCACATCTGTGCCTCCAACCAACTTAGGAATAACAAAATCTCCACCATTGAGCACAACGGAGTACAATTCTCAAATCACTCGCAAAAAGAACAAATTCTCACCTCCTTTTTCACAAACCTGCTTGGCACAAAGACAGATACGCACTGGAACTTCTCCCTCCACGAAATCTACCATCCTATCCACCACCACCTACGCTACCTCGATGACCCTTTCACCCCCGAAGAAATTACAGACGCCTTTTTTAGCATGAACAGCTCAGCAAGCTCCGGCCCTGACGGCTTCGGTCCTGGTTTCTACAGAAAATTCTGGAACACTGTCAAACCCAACATCCTACGCCTCTTCGACCAATTCTTCTCTGGCCAAATAGACCTAGACGGTCTAAATCGGGCTTTCATGGTCCTTATTCCCAAAAATGACTATGCTCGCACACCTACGCTTTCAGGCCAATTTCCCTTCAAAACTGCCCCATTAAGGCCATCGGTAAAGCCTTGACAAATAGGCTGCAGAAACTAATTCCCCTAATTGTTGACCCCAACCAAACTGGTTTTATCAGAGGTAGGAGTATTGCCGAAAACTTCGTGTACGCGGCCGACATCAAACGCAACGCGCCCGCAATAGCCATCAAACTGGATTTTGCAAAAGCCTTCGACTCCATTAATTGGGAATCGCTTATCAAAATACTAAAACATAGAGGTTTCCCACCTAAATTTTGTGACTGGATACAAACCCTTCTCAACACAGGGAAAACCGCTGTCCTCCTTAATGGAGTTCCAGGCAAGTGGATTAACTGCAAACAAGGGTTACGACAAGGAGATCCGTTATCCCCATACCTGTTCATCACAGTAGCCGACGTACTGCAAAAACTGATACTCCATGCATGTGATAACGGCCTCCTAGCACATCCACTATCCCCAGAGTTACCCTGCCCAGTTCTCCAATACGCCGATGATACCCTAATCATCCTCAAAGCCTCACCTCAAGCAGCTCACAACCTAAAACAAATCCTTCAGGACTTTGCCACCGCCACGGGCCTCTCCATAAATTTCGACAAAACGACCCTTGTGCCCATGAATATCGACAACGCTCTAGCGACCTCCATTGCCACCATCCTTGGCACATCCATCTCCTCTTTCCCACAAACATACCTAGGTCTCCCCCTCTCTGCAACCAAACTACCAGCCTCAGCTTTCCAACCTATCATAGACAGCTGCGATCGATACCTAGCTGGTTGGTGCGCCACCCTACTTTCCAAAGGCGGTAGACTAGTTCTCCTCTCCGTGGTTCTAGACTCCCTACCCACATATTTCATGTCCTCCTTCCTCATACCTATGTCAGTTCTGAAAGCTATCGATGCTCGCCGCAGAGCCTTTTTCTGGGCTGCTGAAGAATCTTGCACGGGAGCTCAGTGTCTCGTCGCGTGGGACAAGCTCTGTGTTCCGACTAGTAGAGGAGGTCTAGGCGTCAAAAATTTAAATGCACAGAATGTTTGCCTTCTTCTCAAATTTTGTTTCAAATTCATGCATTCAGAAAACCTACCCTGAAAACAGTGGATTACATCCCAATCACCAAACCCACACACAGCCTCAAACCCCTCATACCTAAGCAAAATCATTACCAAACACCTTCACATGCTCACACAAATTACTACTTGCTCAGTTCGGAATGGAAAATCAGTTTTCTTTTGGCATGACACATGGTTACTCCCAGAAACCCTTGCTACAGCCTACCCTGCATTATATTCCCACCACACCCAACCCAATGCATTGATATATGATGTTTTGCAAAATGATTTCTCTACTGGCCTAAGGTGTAGACTAACCAATGCAGCGTCCGAGCAACTTGCCTCTCTCTCTAATCTTTTGCAGGATGTGCACCTATCGGATGGCCCAGACACCAGATCCATGCTGGATGGAACCACCTTCTCCACCAAATCAGCCTACCTGCATATACAACACCAACTTCAGGACCTGAAGCCTCTCAAATCTGGAACTCCAAGGTACCAAAGAAAGTCAAAGTATTTGGGTGGCTGCTACACCTCAACAAGATCAACACAAGAGCCAATTTACTGCATAAAAACATCATCTCATCAGACATCTGCCCAAGATGCCAAACACAACCAGAGGACCGCAACCACCTCTTTTTCAGCTTCCCAGAATCAGCAGCGATATGGAGACATCTGCGCGTCACTCCAAATACCAGCAGCTTCTCCGACATCTGGTCCTCGCCACTGCCTAGTAATCTGCCTCGCTCTGTCTGGAACACGGTCACCCTCATCATTCTATGGAAGATCTGGGACGCTCGGAATGCCAAAGTATTCAGAAACATAGACCATCCACACACACTGACGGTCAAGAACATCATCTCCGACCTCACGCTCTGGTCTCATTGTTTCAAAAAACCGGCCATGAGGGTGGACGCCGACCTGTGGCGTGACCACCTCTCCCTTTGTAACCTCTAAACTTTATTTCAATGCAATATATTCAGGTGGGGATCCTCTCCCCCCCCCCCCCCGGTGAAAGCTTCAAAAAAAAAAACTTAGTTCTTCATGGAAAGCCAACATGTAGGAGCACTTGGTTAGAGCATCTCTGTAAATTTAGAGGATAAAACGGGCGAACTGAAATAGATGAGAAAACTTAGTCCTCTAAATGGTGGCCGGCAAATCCGATGCCCAAAAACTAGTAATTTGGAAATTTCACAGGATTTTAACATAATTCATAGGATTTAACTAAAACATAAACGAAATTTAACCTAAACATACTTCAAACTTAAGCAAAAACTTAAAGAAAACTAAACTAGCCTCTAAGTGCCTGACGTCGTCGTCGCCTTTTCCGTCGAGCTCGCCGCCGCCGTTGTTGCGCATCCTTCGTGGCGCCTCTCGTACGCTGCCTCCTTCACCACGAGTTCGGGGTTGAGCTGCCGGAGATTGTCCATGTACTCCTCACCGGAGCGCTCGGCCTCCGGGCGTTCCCACCCCTCTCGTTCCTCCCTCGCGAGCTCGGTCGCAGCAGGGCCACGCGAAGAGCTCCAACATTGGCTGCTCGCAGCTGAGCGGGAAGTTGCTCCCCGTAGTCGTTGTCGTGGTGGTGGACGTTCTTCACGTCATGCCTCCACGCTGCATGCGTCATAGACTAGAAGGTACCGAACCAGATGCGTCGACAGGTGTTCCGGTCGGTGATCTCGGATACCCAAGCGCCCTAGTCGCGTTGCCGCACGCTGTGCTAACGGGTATGGGGTGGCGGCAAGAGGTCGGCGGGAGGCAGATCGGCAACGCGGGCCGCCCTAGCTGCGGCTGGCGGTGGGGAGAGGCCGAGAGGGGGAGGACAGATCCGACCATCTTCGGCGCCGATGCAGTGCCCATGGGGGATTTCGCGGTGGGCGGAGCTGATGTGGTGAGCGGCGGGGGCGATGGGAAAAGTTTTTGTGAGCGGTCGACGGCCGCTCAAATTTAGGAGAGATGGGAAAGTTTTGGTCACAAATCTCTTATACATAGTCCTCTAAGCCGTTTTAAGGTTTCGGCTCCATGTCGTTTTAGTCGTTAGAGGAGAAAAGAAGTGCTCTCTATATCTCTTTAGGGGTTCAAGTAGAGATGCTCTTACCTTTTTCTAAAAGCTGCATTTGCTTACTTTGTATTTTGTTAGGGACGTTTTCTTTTCCACGTGATAAGTCACCTCAAACCAATCAAATACAACATCATGCGCTGATAGTCCAGGAGAGGTTGGGCGAAACGGCCGTCATGTCTCGGCACGCGAGATGTTTTTTTTTTTTTTTGCTGATAGTCCAGGAGAGGTTGGGCTAAACGGCCGTCATGTCTCGGCATGCGAGATGTACCAATTCAAACGCTCGCGTCCTTGACTGGGTCCAACGTACACTACCAGGCAATACAATGGAAGCAATACCAAGGTTTCTGCATGCACGTATGTTGTCAGAAATTGATTTTGGCACAGATCGTCATGGCAACTTGGGTGGTCCAGATACCAGGAGTAGATGAACATGGGAATTATGTACAAGTGTGGATATAAACCAAGCTTAATACAAAGATATAAAAGGCTAAGCTCTTTAAGTTTGTATCCCGGCCTTAAATGTAGCATATTTCCTATAATTCTGGTGCCAAAAAGTGGGCGCTTTGTTCTCGAAGATCCTTTTGTTTCTGACATACCGTATATTCATAGCAATGAGATGATCTCCATACAGAAGTGAACTTGCAAATTAAAAGACCTGTTGTTCTTGTTGGGCGGATATAACCCCAGAATGTTTGAGAGAAAAACATTCCAAAATAGATGTTGTAAAGTTACGAACATCTGTTTGGCACCTCATCACAACACAAATGTAGCCATGAGATGTGAAGTGTTTTTTTCTTTTCAATGCATTTCTTGTGTTCAGCCTGTCATGAAGGAGCTGGGATAGCTTAACCGACTAAAGCAGAACGAAACTTGCAAAATTTCTAAACCCAGATGCAAGCCAGGAGACGTTAATGTCATAGCTTAATTATTTCAGTCGTACAAACAATAAAACCACCAAATCTTACCTCAAAGAGAAGAAAAGCAAACCCATTTAATTAGTACCTTCCTACCAGGTTAGTTCTGAAAGAAGTACGCATAAGTCATAACACAGTGCCAAGTCTGTAAAGGTCACAGCAACATTAATTGATTTTCAACGGCCTGTCTTGATTATGTCGAGAACAACAGCCTAAACAGATCGTGGAAGATAATATCCATCCACAATCTCCTGAACAAGACTACTAAAAACTGCACTTTACCTGTCACTGAAGATTGGGAAGACAAATCATGATGTTTTAAGGGAAACGGAAAAGAGAGTATGACACGGTGAGATGCTTACCTAGGCGTGATGTCCAACATCTTGAGGACAAGTGTGCCAGGAAGCTCCCGACTTGGCATGGCAAATACATCACTACGGCTGGCCGCGCCGCCTTTGTTAAATCGGTCCTTGTCTACCAAGCCATCTACTTTTTGACATCCATTTCCATTCCGGCAAGCACTATCACCTACATCAACAAGGTGGAGCGTGCCTTCCTTTGGTCGGCCAAGAAGCACACTACGGGTGCGAAGTGCAAAGTCAATTGGGAGACAGTTTGTCGGCCAAAAAAACTTGGGGGGCTCGGGGTGCTTCACATGGACAAGTTTGCTACGACCCTTCGCCTCCGTTGGCCTTGGCTTGAATGAAAGGATCCTAGCAAGATTTGGGTGGGTTACGGCAACCCTTGCTCTTTTGATGATATGGAAACTTTTTACACCGCAACTACTATCACACCGCAACTACTATCACGGTCGGGAACGGGAAGAAAACACCTTTTTGGCAAGCACCTTGGCTTGGAGGCCGAAAGCCCATCCACATTGCACATCTTATCTTCGCCTCCTCCAAGCGGAAGAATTGGAAAGTGGCCCAAGATCTTAATGGTAATGCATGGGTTAGCAAGGTTGACTTGGAGCAAGGGTTCTCTATGGAGCATCTATCTCAATTCGTGGAGCTTTGGGGCCTCATCAACAATTTCCAACTTAATGAGGGTGAGGAGGATGATATTACTTGGAAGCTTACCTCAAGTGGGCAATACATCACGAAATCCGCCTACTGAGTGCAATTCTTAGGCTCCACCCTTTCTTGCCTTCACAAATCGGTGTGGAAGAATTGGGCACCGCCCAAAACGAAATTCTATATTTGGCTTCTTTACCAAAATAGGGTATGGACCACCGACCGCTTGGAGAAGAGGGGGTGGCCGAACTGCGGCTTATGTCCATTTTGCAAGAAACACACGGAGTCCGTGGACCACCTATTCGTTCATTGTCGGTTCACTTTAAGGATTTGGGACAAAGACAAAGGAATGCTTGGCACCCCCGAGCTTCACTCTACCCCATGGCCCCCATGGCGGGACAATCTTTTCGGAATGGTGGAACTTCATGTCTATTAGGCAAAACCGCAAAGGTGTGGCATCCCTTGCCATGCTAATTCTTTGGGAGGTGTGGAAGGAGCGGCACAATAGGGTGTTCAACAACAAACGAGGTACAATAGGGTGTTCAACAACAAACGTGCGTCTTCGCAAGTCGGCTTCGATAGGGTTAAGACCGAGGGTAGACTATGGGTGTTAGCGGGTGCAAAGAATATGGGCTATTTGATGCCGGAGAGTGATGATGTAGTAAGTCTAAGACCTTTTATTTTCTTGTAAAACTTCTCCTTAATTAATAGAATGGGCAAAGCTTTTGCCCGCGTTTAAATAAAAAAAGAGTATGACTGAACCTTAAGAGATTGAAAGAGTTAATGTTAGATATCATAACCCAGATATGCAATTTGGTCTCCAAAGCTAATTTGCAGGTGCCACGAACACCAGAAAGGGAACAGATGCTTAACACGATGGAAGAGAATTACACACTTACACAGATCTGCGAGCTACAGAAGAGGATTCGTCAACTGTGACCATCCACCCGTAAATAGCACCGACAATAATAAGATGGAATAAAATCAATCTACAGAGAAATGCCTCCAGTAGTCTATATCTAGATCTCCCTCTTCCAAATGGCCTGTTACAATTGATCCACAAAGCAACAGGTCACAAAGTCTGAACTTAAAACGGCAGACAGTTTCCGTGTTTTCAGCTGATCTTGGCATTTCATCAGAAGTTGTGTTGCAAGTATAGGTCCTCCTGCGGTGAGGCTGGCCCGATCTCTTCCTCCAGTGACCGCAGACCATCTCCTATGCTGCTCCCGACATTCCTCCCATCTGTGGTCGTTCGACCATCCAGGTCAGCTTCTGATGCTGATGATTTCCTCCTTTGCGATGAGGTCACACTTGGAAACGTTATCCAAGATGGTGCCCTGTACTCAATCCGCTGGTCATCCCCGTCAACAAGCTCGTTTTCTGAGCATGACTGGTTAGATGACCTCTGTGATACTTTCTTGTTCATTCGGTTACTCCCAAGAACAACTTCAGTTGGCAGAATGGGCTGCTCAATGCATGGGCTACCCATCAGGAGCGCAAGTGCACGCTCTAGAGATGTTGTCACCTTGTCCATGGAAGGCCGGTCTTTGCCTCGCATTCTGACACACTTGCATGCAACAGCTGCGATCTTCTTGAGAGCCTCCAGGTCAGAGGGAGGAGATAAGGCTGGATCAAGGATGCCAGAAATGTCCCCAGCTTTGATCAAAGGGGCTGCCCATTCAACAATATTCCCTTCCTCAAGCTGCATGTCAATGGCTTTCCTGCCACTTAGGATTTCCAGAAGAACAACTCCAAAGCTGTAGACATCGGACTTTGTTGTCAAGTAATGGAGACGGTAGTACTCAGGGTCAAGGTAGCCAAGTGTCCCTGCTGGCAGCTCAGAGAGTGGAGTGCCGCTATCTACAGGGCCCATTATAGACAGACCAAAGTCGGCAACACGCGCATTGTGATCCTCATCAATCAATATGTTTGAGGACTTAATGTCTCGGTGAATAACGGGTGGACAAGCATAACCATGCAAGTACTCGATTCCCCGAGCAGCCTGGACAGCAATGGTAACCCGCCTGGTCCAATTCAGTTGCTTCTTTAAGTTTGAATCCTTGCCATGCAGATGCTGGTACAGGGATCCATGAGCCATGAACTCATAAACCAAGAGTCTCTCACTGCCGTCCTCACAGTAACCAAGCAGATCAAGCAAATGTGCATGGTTGAGCCTGGAGAGGAGGTCAAGTTCAGTATGGAACTCCTTTGAGCTTTTCTTTGCATCCGATACTTTTATAGCACGCTTCACTGCAACGACTGTCCCATCTCTCAGGATGCCCTTGAATACACATGAAAAGCTGCCTTTGCCGACTTGTGAATCCTGCGAGAAGCCACCGGTTGCTTGTTCTAACTCTCCGTAGGAAAATTCTTGAGCTCTCCTGATCTTCAGATCTTCCACGTCAGGTTGGATTTTCGTATTATCCTTTCGAAAAGAGTATGTTGTACCCTTTACCATCCTCAGCTGGCTCTTTGAACATCGGCAATCTCGAAGCTTGTGCCGGACATATAGACAAGCAATGGCAGTCACAGTGAAAACCAGTACGATAGCAAATGCAATCTCTGCCACAAAAACGCGCATCTGAAAAGCCATGAACTTATGGTTCTTGGTCCGCTTCTGAGATGTGCAGAATGACGCGCACTCATCGGAGGCACAACTCGAGCAATCAAACTGGCACACACGGTCAGCCGTGCCATTGCAAGGTGATGACTCATACGAGTCATCTGGGCAGCCAGTACTGCATGGCAAACAGAGTCTAGAGTTTCCAGGCTTGCACACCTTGCTGCCGCCAACCTCACCGTGCTCCACATGCTCATAGTACCCGGGGCTGCATGCCTCAGATACACAAATCCCAGGGGATACCGCCATTGGCAGTGCCAATGGCCCACTATTGCCCCAGCACCTTGGCTTGAGCGATGTCTCAGCAGGCACCCCACAAGTGAAGTAATCTCCAGCTACTATTGCATACAACCTGAGACCTTTGGGCGCTGCCGTGCTGTTCTGAAGTTGGAAGCCCCAGCAAGCTACTTGGTGATCAAGGCTCCTGATGCCACAAGCATGGAACCGCCCACCGACGACAGAGACCATTGCATCCATCGGCACTATGCTCACGTCGCCTGCACCGATAGCACCGTTTGGTGACGCCTGCTGCATCTCCAAGCTCCTTCCCCAGCAGAAGACTTGCGCATTCTCCAGCACCCCACAAACATGGTAACCGCCTGCTCCAATGGACTGGAACTTCACATTACTCGGCGCCAGCCCAATCACACCACTCACCGTTTCATCACCCCAGCAGAACACCGTCCTGTTCCGCGCAAACAAGCCACAATTGAACACCGAACCCGCCGATATGGTCGACACGGCTCCGGCGACAGCATGTGTGGCAGTCATGTTGTAACCCCAGCAATCAATGAGTGATGTATCAGGGGTAGCACCGCGAGGAGTCCCCTTGTCAGGCATTCGCAGCGCACAGAGGTGGTTGTCCCCAGCACTGAGCTCAGAGTACATGGCGCCCTCGACCATGGGCTGCGGCACCCCAATCTTGACATAGGAGTTGCTCCCCCAGCAGTAAGGCTGTCTGGTGTCAAGCAGGAGACCGCACGCGAACCCGTCCCCAGCTGTGAGGCCGAGGAAGGGGATCCTGACGGGAGCACCGTACACGACGGAGGCGTCCGCGCCGGAGCATGCGACCAGGTGGGAGCCGTCGGAGCTGAGGCCGCAGAACACCGGGCCGTCCTCGCCGTAGGACACCGAGATGGATCCCATGGAGCCGAGGCCATAGGAACAGCTTGGCAGCAAGATTAGGCAGCAGCACAGCGCGAGCGCTAGCACAATGTCCATTCCTTGGAGCTTGGAGCTAATGCCGGGGAGATTCCTGCCAGGATTGCAAACATTTAGGACTTTTCTTGGCTAGCCCCGATCCCGACCGACCCATCGATCTAGATCGGGGCTCCCCCGATTCGCTGTCCGATTAACCATTATAGGGCACAGAGAAGGGGCTGCGTACCGTGGGTACCTTCTTGCGCGCCGTCCTCAGCATCGCCGCTCGGATTCCAGCATGTCGGCGCCCATCCCCCGGATGCCTGCCGACATTGGTGTCCTCGCTGAGGGAGGGCGGCACAAGGGGAGGTGGACGGCGGGGCGGAGCAGCAGGAAGTTGGCGGCGCCTCGGGGGGTGAGCAGGGAAGCGGAGCGTCGGTGCGCGGCGCGTCGGGGCGGGAGGGGTGCGGCGCGGCGGAGGCGGCGAGGTAGAGGGGAGTGGAGAGTGGAGAGGACTGAAGCGTCACGTGGGGCGGTCGCTCCTCTTTGTTTTTTCTCACCTTCGAATAGAGTAGATACTCTCATTTTGTTTAATGGAAAAAGGTAGTAGAAAAAGAGGGCGTGTGCTGCTTGGGAGTGTTAAACAAAGACGAGAAAGACGATGACACTTGCTTTTCTACATCACGGTTCACAAGAATGGACTCACTCTCGTACGTGTTAGTTGTTGCTCGATACTATTTGGGAGGAAGCTCCTTCTTAGGAATTTAGTAATTCTAAATTTAGTTAGTAGTTGCTCATTTGTAGTTCCTCAATTGATATGACAAGACTATCTTATACTAGTAATAAAATTATAGATGTCACAATTTAACAATTATTTTTCGAGTACCGCCAAAATAAGAATCTTTCACGGGATTGGAAATCTCTCCACATTTTCCGGAACAGACCACATGCATCATCGTTGTCGCATCTATCAGCTCCATTTACCTAGATTGGAGTACGACAAAGATTGTTATAATTTCTCAGAATTAATGTAAAACTAAGATACATTTTCTGCAATTTAACTAACTCGTAGAGTACATACAAAACAAGAATCTTTCGGAAGGTCGGTAATCTCTACCTAACCCATCTTAGGGACAAAATAATACTCTTTTATTAGCTAGTTTAAAATTTCGGGAAAAATTTATCTAAACTTTGTGGGGAAAAATTTATCTAAACTTTCGGGAAAAATTTATCTAAATTTATCTCTACCTAACCCATCTTAGGGAAGAAATTCGGGGAGCGAGGAGGGGCAAGAAGTGAAGATCTCAACAACCTTCGTCAGCCCTTTTGTCTAAACTTTCTGGTCGCATTGTTACCCATGTGCAGCAAGAAGTGGTCTATCATTGTTGACATTCTATTTGCCTTTACCACTAACATTGACCACACCTTTGGTTGTCCATCCATTATGTCACCTTTATTATCCTCCTCCTTTTATCACCCCTTTTTATCTTATGATCATGCTCCTACGCTCTCTTCTATGCGCAGGTACAATGGCTACCAACAATGTTAAAAGTGCATGTATACCTGAACTGTTGTTTTAGTAATTAATAATAATCCATATGAACTAGTTATTTAATTGAGTTATACTTGAAGGAATGTTTCATAGGTGTTACATGAAGAATATTTGAAAGATTCAAGGATGAATGGTATCAATATATGCATTAAGAAGTAGTAATGAATGGTAATTTCTATGGACTAATGGTTTCATGAAGTTATATATATGAAAATATGTTCCATACGTGATGGACGATGGATATTGGATGGGTTCGAAATGGATGGCATGAAAATCAAGGTGTGCATCTAGATTATTGAGTTCAAGATATGAATGTTCAATGAACAAGACATAATCAAAATTGAGTTCATATGAAGATCAAGAAATGACAAAGATAGAGTCCGGTGGAATAACTTAAAGGTGATCATGAACGGCGCCTCTAGGGGGAGCATCGGGGCGCAACGCGTCAGGCGGGAGGGGTGTGGCGTTGCGGAGGCGGCGAGGTAGAGGGGAGTGGAGAAGATTGGAGCGTCACGTGGGGAGGTCGCTCCTTTCTTTTTTCTCACTTCAAATAGATACTCCCTTTTTGTTTAACGGGAAAAGGTACCGTTAGAAAGAGGGTGTATGCTGCTTGGGAGTGTTAAACAAAGACGAGAAAGGCGACGACACTTGATTTTCTTCATCACGGTTCTCAAGAATGGACTCACTCTCGTGCTTGTTGATTGTTGCCGAATTTTTGGGAGGAAGCCCCTTCTTAGCTACTCCCTAGGTCCGTCCTAATACTTGTCTAAATTTAGTAGTACTTCCAAATTTGTTCGTTTGTAGTTCCAGAACTGTTATGACAAGGTTATATTATCATAAAATTATAGATATCACACTTTAACAATTATTTTTTTCCGAGTACCGCCAAAATAAGAATC
>NC_061512.1:253681888-253693124 GCF_022539505.1 Lolium rigidum
CCAAAAACAGGCGGAAGAACTGTGAGAGAAAAGTTTGGGAGTGGTGTTTTGGAACATGGGAGCATATGCTCTCTATATTTTAAAATGCATCTTACACATATTTTAAATTTCAAAAAAATTGAAACAAAAAATTCGCACGTACATCTTCACGTGCTACGCGCTCACAAAGTCGTTTCATAAAAAATAAACTTATCATGTGTCGTGTGTAAAAAAGACAAAATTCAATGCTGAAAACAATGCTTTTCGCAGGATAAGTTTTCTCTTTTTTACATAGGCCACAAAAAATATTATTTTTTCGTGAAACTTGATGCATACACATATATTATGGAGATGTACATGTAGAACTTTTTGTCAAAAAATTTCCACACTTCGAAATATGTTTTGTTGGTAGAGGGAGCATACGCACCCGGGAGCCGAATTGAATTTCCGGAAAAGTTTGTGTCTTCAAACGCGATACATTTTGCATACTAACTCTATTTTTTATGAGACGGGGGTGGTGCTTAGAAAGGTAACGACATGCTCTATCAACAAAATGATCTCATTTGAACACATAGATCAACTAAATCCAAAGGACGGGTGATGCGGAAAATGCGACATCCCTATTATTTTATGTCATCTTCCTTTGATAGTCCTTATTCTTGTGTTCGTCGGCTGGCATATATGTTATATACGGCGTGGGCGTAGAGTAGTAGTGGCACCTATTTCCCGAGTCCTGTTATGTTAGAGTTGAGCTCATAACAAACAAGCAACGACGCCTCAGCAAAGTAATTATCTAGCGAAAGTCTTTCCGAAAAGTTATTTTTATATAGTAGCAAAAGTACTAAACCCGAATTTCTCTTTGGAATGAGCCCTTGCTTTTTCGAAAATTTGCTTTTAGATAGATGAAAAAAAGGATTGAGGCGCCACAACCCAACCTTAGTTGAGGGAGAAGTTAATGCTTGATCTTTGACCCAAGACAATGGAAGGGAGCTAAAGCCTTCTTCCTTTTTCAAGTTCGTTCATGTGGGACATAGCTCAAAACATGTGTGTTCCCATCATTTCATGTGCAATGAGATCATTGCTATGCACAAGGGCCAACGTTGACATAAAATAGCAGTAGAATAAAAATTTAGTCTCAACAAGAATGTCTACACTACTATAAAGCGGGAGTTTGATTGTACCACAGGAAAATAACGGTGGTATCGTCCACGCACTAGTAGAGATATGCCTAGCGGGATCGTGTAATTAATGACATATTTCGTTGGTGCAACACACCACTATAAAAAACACTGGCGTTGCAAAAGCCGCGCCGCCACCGTTTTGCGGATAATTAATGGTACGTAGCGTGTCGTGACAACTGTGGCCTACCGTGCATTAAAGCCGACGTGGCGCTATGCGCAACGCCAACATTGCACATTGAAAAGTGGCGGAAATTTCACGCATGCCACCGCCAGTGACTGCACTGTAGACGTGCGGTCGTGTCACCATGCCGTTGTTAAAAAAGGTTGACTCGTCATGTCACGACGTTGGGAAAAGCTGCTTGCGTCTAAAAAATTCATCAAATTCCCACTGGGAACACCAACCTTTAATACTTCCGCAGTGGCTGCTCTTCCTCCAAGCGGCGACGCCCAATTATGCGCGCTTGAACTTCATCACCTAGGATAAGCTCAGTCGGAGAAGATCCAATCTATCCTATCACCATGCCTCGCCACCGCATCACCACCCTGGTCAAGCTCACGCGCATCGCGCCGTTACCATCGCCAACACTGCCGTCACCACCGGTGATGGACAAGGAGGTTGACATCAGCTTTGGCAACAACGAGAACAAGGAGGAGAAGGAGTATGCGTTGGAGTACGACGACGAGGAGGAGAAGGAGTATGCGTCGGAGTTGTTGACGACACTAGAGCAGGGCGCCCTCCTCATATCCTTTGACACATCGCTTCGGGTGAGGCGTGACACAAAGAAGAGGCAAATGCCATGTCGATGGACTACACCGCCAAGGTATCCCGCCAGTTTGAAACACAGGAAGTGGACGCTCAACACTTTGTCGCCACGAAGGTAGGGGCATGGAGGGAGATCCAAGCGCAACATGATGTTGAAGTCGCCATCAGGGAGGCTGCGCAACACGAGGCGTCCAGAAGGATGTGTGATGCGGAGGCAGCTATGAAGCGCCGAGAGAAGGGCAAAGGGCTCCTTGGCGCCGGGAGGAGGGCAACGCGGGCGTTCTCAGACATCCACAATGACGGTGGGTGATGACGCAAATGGTGTTGACTTCTCCGATGGCGGTGATGATGTTTTAGTGGCGATTGCCGGCCGGGAATTTAGTTTAGTTTAGTTAATTTAAATTTTAATCAATCCAATATAACATTGATATCCTAAATTTGAATGAAAGTCACCGGTTAAAGTTGCTAATATGTTTTTATTTATTTTATTAAAATTGACCATATTCGACTAATTTCTGGCGCCATCTTATTTTAAATAAAAAATAATAAGTGTTGGTGTGTTAGTTTGATCAGTTAGTGGCGCGTTAGGATAACACGGCCAATACGTGTATCTGGTGGTGTTGTTCAGTTAAACGTCACCATTATTATGTCGGAATGGTGGCGTGACATGTCAACGCCACCGAACGATGTAGCAGTAGTGCAAATTGGCATCGTGTCGTGCCAGCACCACCAATTACAAAAACGCCAGGTCGGTACTAGCCTATTCTCTACTGGTGCGCCTGAACATGATCAACCCAATTTTACATATGAGCATGTTAAGTCCATTGAGAAGGAGATGTTTCCATAAGCGCCTTTGTTCATTGTACTTGACCGACCACACTACACCGCAGCGGGATATCACATAAAAAAAAATGTTTTGTACCTATATACACCTTTAGGAAATAATAAAGGTGGACTTTAAGGAGACAAAAGTAAACATCATATACACGTTTCTTTAGATGTTATGCTTTACATCGTCTTTAAACTTTGATTCTAAAAGGTACTAGATTTAGGAGCAGTGGTTTGTGAATTACCACCGGTTTCAAATGTAGTTGGTGGCGAATCAAGTTTAGGCTTGGAATAAGTGATTGGTCAATTTCTCATAGGTGTTGTTGGCTTTCATAGTAAAATGTCTCTTGTTCCGAGATTGCTTTTCCTAGAGATTTCAGAATAGAAGGGTAACGTTGGCAGAGGAAACGATTGTACGAGAGCAATGGTAGGATCCTGCGCGGTTGTACTTTTGACCTACGGATCTAGCGGGAAACTCACGAAAATTCGGGATGAGCGGGACATACATTTGAGCTGCAAGCCAAAAAGTTGATGCGAGCGGGAGCTATCCCAAAAACATTCGAGTTGCAAACCGAAAAGTTGAAACCGAGCGGGAACTATCCCGAAAATATTCAAGTTGCAAGACGAAAAGTTGGAGGGAGCCGGAGATTTGCGCAAAATGTTTGGAGTCAAAGAAACGCCATACGAAACCTCTCCTTTCCCAAATTCCCAGCGACAAATCCCCTTTCCTCTGGCGTGCGCCTCCTCCCTCTATCCACTCGCCGCCGCCCCCTTCCCGCCGACCACCTCGCCGTCCCTGCCGCCCCACCTCATACCAACCACCTTCCCCTTCTCCCCAGTCCACGCACCCCCGCGAAACCCTAGAGGATCGGCTGCTGGTACGGCGTCGAGGAACTCCGCCCGGTGCTGGCACTCGCCGACGCCGCCGACCGGAGCAAGGAGAGGCCCTCGTCGGGATGGAGCTGCACCCGCCGTGGGCGGCCACTCGGCCAGGGCGACGTCACGGCGCAAGCAGCAGCAGCCCTCCAGCTCGCCAGCGATGGTAGGATCCCGATCTCCTCCACTCACCACCTCCATACATCGAATCCATCTTCCTGAAGTTCGTCCCCGTGCAGAAAAGGAGAAGGTGATGGCCGGCCTACCCAGGTCCTGCTCCTGCTAGTGTGTGGTCACCGGCATGACAAGGAGCTGTCATGAGCCGGAGCTGCTGCAGCTGGGCTTCTGGAGCTCGCCCAGATCGATCCCCACCACCACGACACCCACCAGCCTGAAGGTCCTCTCTTTTGCCCCCTCTTCCTGCCGTGCTATAGCCAAGATTGTTTCCCCGCAATTAATTGATCTCGTAGGCTGCACAGTAGCTCGCCTTGCGATTGCATTAGCCGTGAGAGATTCTGTGGATCATAGCATTACTGAGGCCGGTAACTTTGCAATGGAATGGGGAAGCTTCCGTCTTCTGGCTGTTATCTCCAACAGAAATTCACTGCGGCGACCTCACAGTATGTTATAAAACATTTGAACTCTGCTGTGCCAATGCATCAGAAGTTATAACATGATGATTTCGAAATGGATCATCATACCACTGATTTAATTGTTAATTACTTGTGACATTCTGCAAATAAATTCTAGTATTCTTGGGCTTGATTACTTTACACTGGAATCGGAAAGCTTCTTTCTGTAATGGAACTATCAATTTGAAGATACTTTGCAATGGAATTATCAGTTTGAAGGCCTGACCTGTGAGCCCATTGATTTCGATATCCCCCTCGCGACTTTTGCCCCCACTGTACGGTTAATTCATAGATTTTTTTTTAAGTCGTGAGAGATTCTTTGAAGTAGTATTAAAATTGGCATCTTTGCAATGGAATCGGAAGCTTCTGTTTTGGTTGTTGTTTTCTCTTAGATCTATTTTTTGAACTGAAATTCCTTCTGATCGAATGACCTTACAGTATGGTATGAAGCATTTGAATTCTTAACACCTGTGTCAATGCATCAGAAGTTGTAACGGGATCTGAAATTGATCACCATATGATTGATTTAGCTGTTAATTAGTTGTGAGATTATTTAACTGTATAGCTACTGGGATGGGTAACTTTGCCATGGAATTGGAAAGCTTCTCTCTATATTGGAATTGTCAATTCAAAGATACATTTTTTCCGCTGTAGCATTTGGCGTTTGAAAAAATACACTATTATTACAGTGTTTTCGATATCTATCGGCCTTGAGGTTATAGCCTCTTTTTTGGCTGTATTTTCATTTTTTTTCACCAAACAATCCCTCAGTACAGTATAAATCAATTGAGTTAGCTGTTAATTTAGTTGTATCAGTTTCTATGAATTATACTATCATTGGAATTCGTGACTTCATAACGGAAATGGGAAGCTTCTTTCCATAATGGCTTTGATATTCTGTTTACTTTTCAAAATAATCTCTCTGTACGCAAGAAGAAAAATTATTATTTCGTGCAGATAGAAGATTTTGGTGCTTGCCAACTGTGCAGCTGTGTGTGTTTCTGTCGATTTGCATAGCCTTGTGCCTGGGCTGGCTGTGCAAATTCGAGTTTTGTAGCATTTCGGACATCATACGGGTTTAGTTGGATTCCAACATGAATACTAAACCTGAAAGGTTGTCTTGTTGTAATATGGAGTTTAGTTTTAATTTTGAAGGGTCAATGCCTGCTTACTTGTTGTTTGCTGTATTGGGTTCGGTTCACTTGTGGACTTTGGTTCAGTTATGCACATTGCTTGAAGTAATATTGCTGGTCTGATGGTTCTTAGCAGTAAACATTTGATTTAGGTACCTATATTGCCAAATCCATCTTGGCGATATAGGCCTCAACCTTGGTTGCTGAACATTTAGCACTGATTGTTGATGATTTGGTGATATAGGGCTGAACTTGGAGTTCTTTCAAATGCAGTTAATTAGAGGAAGATTACTCATGCATGTGCTCAGCACATGAGCATTTGCCGTTGCTTGCAGACGAGCATGATTATACTGGAGTGTAAATCCTTGTCATTTTTTTTACCAAATCTGCAATCATGTAAAATATACTATTGTATATTTGTTCTGCTCTCTAAATCCTTGCTATGTGTTAGATCCTTGCATACTATGTTGGTGAGATCATTTTTCTTTTCTTTTCTTTTCTGCTTGAAATTAATGTGTTGTTGCTTTGTATTTCAGGGGAGAAGTGTAGCTGGAACTGGCAGATCTGGTCAGCAGGCAACAGTGGCCTTTCTTTTTTAACTGCGTGGGTTAGGGTGGGTTTCTCAATTAGTGCTGACACTACACTTGCTGTCCTCCAATTTTTCATATGTACTAATGTATCTCTATTTTTCGTATATGTACGGTGCTAGTCTATATATATGCCACACCTGTCAGTATCTGAAGCACTTGATGCTTTTGTTTTTCCTTCTATTTGCATGTTGCTTGGTGGAAGATGGTTTGTTTGCTGTATGATCATGATATCGAGCTTTCCATCTACTTTCCAGGGAAGTGTCAGATGGTAATACTGCTATTTTCTAGAGGAGGTGACGTGTTCCTCACTGACTGGCTATGCGCCTCTGCTGGAGCAGAGTTACAAGGAGCAGATTGTTGTGGCGTTGGCGAGAATAGGAGGTGGCCCTGATGCAGCAACAAGGGAGAAGTGTGGATGTTGGCCATTCGGTAGCCATGGGTGGCTGCTGGATCTGGCTGGACATGCATCTTTTATTCTTCAAGACTGATCATGTTAGATACTGCATTGAAATGTTCATGCGTGTATGATGAAAAAAGCATATACAAAGGACATGAGTTGTAGGTCTGGACGTTGAGCTTGATTGGGAAAATTGGTGCCCTCCTATGTGCGTTGGGCTTCTTCACGTACTCTGTTTTGGCCCCTGCATTTTCTGTTTTTCCAAGTATATTTTGTAATATTTGGTGGAGTTTCTTAAGCTGTAGTGGCGTGGTATTCAACTTGCATCATTTCTGTTTAGCTAAACAGGTTACATGCTGTCTAGTTTGTGGCACTGTAGTCACAAATGTCCAGGAATGAAAGGAGGCCATGCCAAAATTTCGAGCCATTTTTACTTGAATGAAAATCTTAAACGCCCCTGGTTTTTCTACATGATCTTCTGGTAAACTGATGTTAGTTTATAGCTATCTAGATTTGGACGTGAGCCAACCTTTCGTTCCGAGAACAACTAATTGATCAGTTTCAGTTACACATGCACGTTTGAGGCAGCTAGCTTTGCTAGTTTTGTATGTTGGTAGTAGTTCACCAAATCGGCGCGAGCTGGACAAAGAACTATCGGCGCGAGCTGGACAAAGAACTGCTTCCCCAAGTTGGTTTTCGTTGATGCCAGAGGTTGGCGTCCATGAAGACTATGCTAGGGCATCACCACCGGCAGGCTACATTGCCGTTACTCCTGGGAGGCCAGAAGCATGCAAGGCTGAAGAATTCGACAGAAAAATGTCGGCAACTCAGGCGAACGCGGCCAGGCTCGGGAAGACATGAGGTAAAGGACAGTAGACTTGCTAAGGGAAAAAGGATAACCAAGGAGAAAGTCTAGAAAAACCCAAGGGAAAAATAAATCTCAAGAAACGCACGCAATTCTTCCTTCATCTCCGCTATATCTAATGGCACCGCGCGAGAGAGGAGAACTACTCGAGAGAGTCACCCCTACCCCTACGCCATCGCCAAAGTCCAAAGTCACAAGTCACACGCGCAGCTCGCACGCGGCTTTAGTGACAATAAGCTCATATATATAGAGCAAGTGAGAGGGTGGAGGAAGATCTCAGTTCTCCTAGTGTGAGAGCAGGACACCTTGCTAGGTGCGTTCAGGGCTGTTGGATGGAGAAGTAGTAGACGGTTCAGATCAGTAATGATGGGGTAATCCATGGCGGTGTACCTCTTGTGTCTGATTGGGCAGGATGACTCTCGGGAAGGGGAGAAAAAGCAAGAGAGGAACATAGCTAGCTGACAAAAAGAGGTGGGCCTCATACGTTTCTCTTGATCTTGGGATGGGCAGAGATACCATGCAGTCAGAGCCAGGATACTATCAAACAAGTTTGAACTTGGTGGGCATAAATGGTACCGATCTATTACAGAGTCTTTTAACTTAACATGCTACTAAGCTTCATTACTAGTTTCATGCTCTTGATCAGCCTGCACTATGGTGACGTAAACTGACGAAAACTTTGTTAAGTGCTTCCGCCTCTGCAAGAGTGCATATATAAGTCAAAGGCTCCCACCATCTTTTCGCTGCGCGCGCCTGGCTATGGCTCCCACCATCATATTTTTTTCTATCACATATTCATCCACCCTGTTACAGCTAGGAATCACTACTTTGTACTTTAAAACTTTGAAGCTATAACTCTGTAGATTCCGATATTGCTTGGATGTAAATTCTTTTGCTAAAATTCAGTGGCTATAGGTTCAAATATGATCAAATACTTTGCACATTATCTATAGTTGTTATCTATTGCCTTGGAAATTATGTTTCGAGCCAGGATATTTGTATCTTCCATTCTTGCATAGTTCATTTTTTCTAATCTTCTAACCTTCACCTACATAAACGCAGCTAGGTCTAACTTCAGTGTCAAGCACCGAATTTCAGAGTTCGAATGCTTGATTCCTCTTAGCGAACTACTGAAATCGTCTGATTTTCTGCATGATGATTGCTGTGTCTTCGGTGTGGAGATATTAAGTATTGATGTCTTCTCTCCCGAAAAGAGGGCTATTGTGAAGGCTACCACAGTTCAAAACCTTGTCATCCAGAAGAACAGATTCATCAAAAAGACGTACAGTGTGACCATGAACTTTCTTGAACTGAAACCAAACTATCTCATCCGTTTACGTACATTTGAGCTTGGTGGACATAAATGGTACCGATCTGTTTCAGAGTATTTTAATTTAACATACTACCAAGTTTCATTACTAGTTTCATAGTGCCAAGGAGATTTTCTTAGTATAAATTTTATTACACCAAACAAGGTTGAACTTGGTGGACATAAATGGTACCGATCTGTTTCAGAGTCTTTTAACTTAACATGCTATACTAAGCTTCATTACTAGTTTCATAGTCCCCAGCAGATTTTCTTAGGATAAATTTTAATACGCCAACAGAATTTTTATATTTATCAACTGCTAGCTTGATGTTTGTGCAACACAAGGTCTTTTCTCTGTTGTCATTTTAGCTATATCAACTGAATTTGATTTTTCCATCAACATATTAGCCTGCAACTTTATATGCCATCTTGATTTGTTTCAGTTGGACTCTCTTCAAGAGTTGAACCCGTCGTCGGCGGCGGAGTTTTCGTTCATAGTTTAGTTTGCTTTTTAGTCTCTTTTTTGGGATGATGAGGCGGTGGCTACATCCTGAAGTCAGTATAAGGTCCTCCCCGTCCTATCCTCGCTCCGGTGGTGCATCTAGCGCTGACGGAGGACGCGTGGAGTTGTGTGCCCGTCGGATCTCCTGGGATCCGGTCGGTTTTCGTTTTTGTTGGTGTGGTTTCATGTCAGTCTCTTCTGATCTACGATTGTCATCATTGGCGATGGTTGCTGCTCTGGTGCGCTGGTCCTTTGGGACCTTAGCACGACGACTTCCCGTCTGTCTACTACAACAAGCTCTACTACGACAAGCTTTGCCTGACTCCGGCGATGGAGGGGCGAGGACAGCGGCGCGCCTTCGGCTCGTGCTAGTGTTTGTAGTCGTCGCTAGGTGGTCCGAGTACCAATTTGTAATTTTCTTTACTTTTTGGATTATTTGTACTACTGTTGATGATTATTAATAGATCGGTGGATTTCTCGCAAAAAAAAAAGGGTAAACACCGATGGGGATTTTCAAACTTTGGCCCGCTCAGTCCAGAGGCTACATAGTGGAATCTCGCTGCGTTATCGAGGTGGAGATGGCCATCGTTGGATCGTCAAATTAATGAATGATGGGTTGGCAGGCTAGGATCATGACCGATTTAGCTGATTGCTACTAGATAATAAGTGGTGCATCCTAGATCATGTAGGCTAGTCACAGGATTTGGAATTTCGGTTTGATTAAAATTCGAGACCCACCAAGGTCTTCCGAATTTCAGAAATTTCGGATTTTTCAGAATTTACTCTGGGAATGTAAGTTCCAATTTTCATCAAATTTAAGCAAATTCAATGGAATTTGGATTTATTTGAATTCAGCCCGAATCTATTCCATACAGAAATTTCGTTGAAATTTTAATTCCCGAGTTATGCTCTTTGGTGTAACTGTAATTAATAGCTTGTCTGATGATCTTATGGTGAAATGTAGCTTGTCTTAACTGACGAAAAAATTCAACACCAAACTTAGAAGAGGATGCAAAGTCAAAGCTCTGATCCATTCTCAGTTATTACAAACAACAAGCTAGGAGAGAAGTCTTTTTAAAACCGTCTCTTACAAAACACACTAGAAAGACTGATCATCGAGTTAAAAGGAGACAGTTGCAGGGAAACATTTTGATCAACCACAACTCGGAGGCTTCAGGCTTCAGCAGGATCAGGAGAGATATAGGTCGATGCTTCCAGCGTTGAGGTGGGTGTAGATACGGTCCCTTGCAACGCCATCTTCTTAGCCATTGGTGAGGATGGGCATGAGCCAGGGCGAGGAAGCACATCATTCAGCCACCTTGGATCCTGAAGGTCGCTAACATCTCCTTCGATACATGCTCGCATAAGAGGGAGCATCTGGTCCTTGAAGATGATCTTCCACCTTCGGAATCATCCGTGGAATCTGGTGCAAATTAAGCCAAGGTTGGTGATAACCCCCAAGTGCAGGGGATCACCGAAGTACAATTCGATAAGTATTTGAGTGTCGAAACCACGAGAAGGTGAAGGTAAACTATCTATTATCTAAAGCCATATAACCCACTTATATGACCTTCTATGAAAAGCTAAGAGATATGGTGTGTGTAGAGGTTTTTACTAGAAACTAAAAGTGCTGAAAATAAAATGCAAAAAGTAAAATGCAAGACAAGTAAAGTGCAATAATGTAAAATGTAATGAGATGAAGGAAAGTGAAGTTGAGTAACTCAAGAGAGCAAGTGTTCAGATAAATTGCTATTTATTTTGTGTGGTTGTCACAATTATTGAAGCTCATTATAGTCTTTTTAGTATTTCTTCTAGATAGGAGCCATAGATAGGTGTATCCATTGATATGCGCAAATACACCCGTAGTGATTGATCCTAAGGCCATTGAAATGTGCAAACAAAGGACTTATTAAGACATGACGTCCAGCCACCATTATAAGTTTAAATGCCCCCATAATTGGAACCCTCGTTAACACACATCTAAGAATCGAGACAAAGTTTTTGTTTCTCGCGCTATCCCTCATCCTATCAACATGCAACAGTCATAACCTTATGCATACCCTTGACATATGTGTGCACCTCATGTATCAATACATAAGACGGATCGCAAGTCGGACGTACGACCGGCAAGAGCACAGCCAAAGAGTGGGGCGGATAGGAAAAAGCGAACAAGTCGAAAGA